>NW_027293887.1:0-83816 GCF_016086655.4 Lepeophtheirus salmonis | reverse complement strand
ATTGAGGATTGACATTGGAATAATTCTAGCAAATGTCCGAGTATACGTCTTTCCCTCCTTCCTCCCTTCACACAATTGATTATAGCCGATTTAATGAACAGTCATGACAACTGACCTACTCTCCTCCAGAACATTTTTCAAATTGTCAGGGTTACCATTTGAATTTTCGGTTTGCTTTTTTTAACATGCCCATTGTATACAGGATTTCCATCACTAATAATAGGTATAATTATATTATTATTCAAGCAAAGCTCTGCTTACATAACCAACTAACCCCATTTGATATGTTATTGGAGAACAATGCACAAATATTACGTAAAAAGCTTGTGATTTGAAGAGGTATTTAGATTAACTGAGTAGATAATAAGTGGGGATTAAGTGAAGTTACTTGGTTTGCTAACAAAGGAGTTCATAACAGATTAATCAATAAAAGAAAATCGGGGAAAACATCATTTAATCTGCGGAAGTAAGACAAAAAACTGGAAAATATGTGGAGGATAGGTTTTAAAATTATTGCGGATAATTTAAATAAATTATCCAAAAATTAAACTATTTAAGAAAAGTTTCAAAAATCCATAGCTATTCACAAAAAAATAAAAAATAAATTTTAAAAATTCCAAAATCCACAGCCTTTAAAAAAAAATCACAAATTAAATTGCTAATACTAAATTTTTGGAAACAAAATTCAAAAATTCATATAAAAATTTAATTTTTTTGGAAAGAATTTTCAAAAATGAAATTTCAAATGTTAAATTTTTTGGAAAATAGGTGATCTATGCCATTTCTTTTTTATTGACGCCAAACACTTCGGCCTATCCACCAAAACAACAAATAACGTCATACTTAAACTTAAAGTTCGTTGTTAAAGAACAACAGTCAAAACTTGTATGAAGTGGTTAAGCAAGAAAAACTGAAAAGGCTACCCCTTAGGACATGTTACCTTTTAAACCAGATTTTCCATTTTGTAACAATTCTAAATTTGAAAACAGGATATGATCTTAATGACACGCTTTTTAAAACAAGTGGACATTAGACCAGGTTTGACTGTATACCTGTATATGCAACTATCCCCCTCTCTTAAGGCTTTAATTTCAAGGTATATTGCCTACATAATATGTAATTAATATTCTCCTTTTTTGTGTGTAAATCGAACCCTCAAAAGATCTCCACGAATCAAACAAATTCAATTTATAAGTAACATAAATTAAAACTACAATAAATAATATTGCAAAAAAAAAACATATGAAATAACGCGATTTTAGAGTTAATAAATTATTAATACATAATAACAACTGTAATTGAACGTCAAAATTTATTAATTACAATCTTTATGTGTCGAGTAAGAAGAGGGCTTCAACTTAATATACATATATATAAAATGTATTGATATATTAATGATTATATTATAGGGATATTCGAAATACATTGGTCGTCAAAAATATGATTTGTCATCAATTGCATCATAATTGAAAAAGACGCCAT
Organism: Lepeophtheirus salmonis; assembly: GCF_016086655.4. Taxonomy (NCBI): domain Eukaryota; kingdom Metazoa; phylum Arthropoda; class Copepoda; order Siphonostomatoida; family Caligidae; genus Lepeophtheirus; species Lepeophtheirus salmonis. The sequence continues at coordinate 82,334 of NW_027293887.1, read as the reverse complement.
TTTGGAGGCACAGAACAACAAGTGGTACATGTATATTAAAGTATAAACACTTAGTTACAAACAAACAATGAGTTCTCTAGCCTACTTAAAAGTCGAGGAAATGACACATGAACGTAATAAACGAATTTCCACTCGCACAATTCAAGTAGTTGGACGTCTCCAGGACCACCGTCCACGCCGTCAGCAAGTCCAAACGTTGGAGAGGAAGAGGGCTTTCTCAAAAAGGCCAAACTGTACGTAAAGGAGTTAAAGAAAACGATCCAGGCCAATCCCCTCCGGTCCATGAGAAGCCACGCAAGAAATCTCAAAGATTCACACCACTCTCCAGAGAGCATTCAAAAAGTGGAAATATCCTTCTGAGGATGGAGAGGCCACTTTTAACACCAGCAATAAAAGAAAATCATCTCCAAGTATTTTCAGTTCTTTTGACACTTTTGAGCACCTACAGCCCTGATGTCCACCCCTCGACTACAACTTTTGAGAGCATGTTGATGGGAAGGCCTGCAGTGTCCTTCATCCAAACACCGAGGCCCTCAAACCCACTGTCAGCCAGCACTCTGACGCGATAACGGAGAACCACATCCAAGCGTGTGCCAGGCTTCCCACCGCCACCTGGAAGCCATCATTGCCGCTTAGAACGGTACATTAATGATTAAGAGAGCCCAGACACACATCTATTTTTAACATTAATTATGTGGAAATTATGTTGTTAATTAATAAATTATATCTAATTGAAGTTTAAAATCAAATTGTTCAAATTTTAAGGGACCCTTCGGTGTATATAATCAGGGCTTAACAGGGGTTAAAATTAGCCACTAGCCAAGAAAACAAGTCCAAAAAAGATTACTAGCCTATTAAAATCGAGTATTGAGCTCAAATATTAAATATTTGAGCTCGATACTCGATTTTGTCAATTTTCCCAAAAACACTCACATCAACGACTGTTACATCACGTCCGTAGTGGAAACTTTGCTGAGTAAGTGTCACAGGATGATATAGGACTATCTTTATTTTTACGATACCATCTTCAAGCCACCCTCGTATAATGTACAAACTTTAGCATCAAAGAGTGAGAAACTGACTCAAATTGCTTTAATATCAACATCAGATAAAAACTTCTGCATTGAATATCACTTGATATTTGAATTAATATGTACTAAAAATTGCTTGAAGAATATATATTTTTTTGATCGATTAGTTACGAGAAAAGTAATAGATGAATTAGACAAAATATCTTATTCTTCCAATATAACAGTTAATTTGGTCAACAATATGGAAATATAATTAACGTATAACGTATAAACAATATGTAAAATAAAATCATCTTTATTTTTCATCAATATAGTCAAATAACTCTTATTCAATGCCTCTGGGCTTAACTTTATAGGGTTGTATGTCCTTAAAGTCATCTTTTGCATAAAATGAACTCCAAATTTTATATTCATGAATCAACAAGAGGGGTGTAGGAGTCCCATATGTTTCAAGGGTCGAATTCAAAAGTTTGGGAACCACTGTTCCAAGGGACGGCGTTTGCGTCCGATTTGACCCATCCTAAACTCTAAAACATCCCTAATTATTTAAGTACTGAGAAACACACATTAGTAGTACATTATCATAAATTAAGAGCCTTTTACAAGATGAGAGCGATGGGATTGAAGAATATTTTATGTGTTTTTACACATCACGGAAAAGTATACATTATGTAGATTACAAGTCCATCATGAGTCCTCTTCGTCGCCAGACTCTGTCTCCGTCCCTCCAGCCTTCTTCTTCCTATGGCCCTCCTTATACAAACATGCAAATCCATAGGAGACTCCCTTGAACAAAGGGAACATGGACCATTATTGATCACCACCCTTCACCTCCTTCTTCACGAAGAGTGATTCGTAGACGATTAGATAAGCAAACACGGACGCATAGATCGGCTTCTAGTACGCTGAGGCTATGGCGGCATCCTCCGAGTGGATGTGACGACGCCTTTTGTCGAAATGCGGCATGTCCAACACATATACGTTATCAACAGCTTTTATCAGCTGCCGCAGGGTCGTATTACTACTTTGGGGGAGTTTCAAATGAGGACCAGAGCTTGCTTCAAAGGCTTCAGCAACGACAAAGAACACTCGCTGCCGCAATGGCCCTAGCCTCGTCTACTTCCACTTCGAATGTACCTCAACTCCATATTTGTAATTGGCTATTTAATAGTAAGCTATTTTTCTATTTTCTATTCATTTAGTTTAATTATTTTCCATATTTTTAGATAATCAGTATTGGGACAAAGCTGTCCTCCTCTTCAAGACTTATTTGTACATCTGAAACCTATGCATTGTCAAATAATGGAATACTACAAGACAATGACTATGGTTACTATCAAAATAATATAGTCATTGAATTTTCATTTATTTCTCCCTTGTCACAATGGAATACTACAAGACAATGACTATGGTTACTATCTGTGGCCATAAGAATGGCCCAAAGACGATGAATTACTTCCGGGAAAATTATAGAAAAATTTAATATCTGATTTTGAACTTTTGGGAAAAATGGATTTTTGATTTTTTTTTTCTGATAATTTAAAATGTTTTAATAAAGTTTCAAAAATAGCTGTGGATTTTGAATTTTAGAAAAAAATGTAATATTCTAAAAAAAATTAATATTTTAAAATGATAACAAATTAATTTTTGTGAAAAAACTATTGAATTTATTTTTCAAAAAGTTATTTTTTTAAAACAGCTCTGGATTTTATTTTTTACAAAAAGTTAATATTTGATATTTTTCTTTCTAAAAAAAGCTATTTCCAAAGACCAAGCCCTCTCCAAATATAATTCTGTGAGGGCCCTTGCTTAATGTTAAAGTTCCCCAACTACTCATTCTCACTTCAAGTTTTATTTTTTTAGCCAAGATTATCACACAACACGTAGAACGCACATAGTACGTACTAACATTTTAAAGAATATTTGCCAAATCAAGGAATTTTTGATAAATTATCCCTCTGGGGGCAAAAAAAAAAAATTATTACAGTAAAAATTTTAATTTTTTTTAAGAATTAAAAAAATCAAGCCCCTGAACAGTGTTGCCTGATTGAAAAAATAGATTAGGTCTTTTTTCATATTTGGCCTAAATTTGTAATTAATAGTTTTGTTTTATGAAAACATTTTTCATTAAATTTAATTGAATAGGTTCTGTAGTCCATTAAAATATTTAATAGGTTCCCTGTGGTCCAGCATTATAATATTTCTATTATAATCAATATAAAAAAATTGTGTTATAAACATCAAACTAACATACCCAAGATATCTATGAAAAAAATTTGTCGAAATTCGTAAAGATAATCGCAAAACTTTTTCACTATCTTTGAAAAAAAAAACATTAATTAGCGTTTTGATATTGTAAAGAGAACACAAATCTTCGAAAAATTTCGTACGTGCAAAATTAAAAAGTTATAGAGAATAATGTCGTCGAAAAATAACCCGCAATAACTGATTCATTTTTGCAACTATTGCAAAATGGTGTAATAAAATGTTCTTAAAATTGAAAAAAGTTATTGTAAGATAAAGATTAAAATTTTTGTCCAAAGTGCATCGTTTGTTGGCAATACTTCTTAATTGAAAAAATTATTCAGAAAATGACTCATATTTTAGTTAAAAATCAATTTGTATGTGTTTAATTTATATGCAAACAAATCTCCAGACAAATTTCTACAAACTTTATCATTTCTACGAATCCAATATTCTATTGAAATCCATTTTTTGGCACATGAAAAAAAAAATGCAAGTTTTAGCCATTTCTTTTTTGCCCAAAACTTTATTGATTTTGAATAAATTAAATAAACGTAGTTATTCGTATTGTTGTTTTTTTTTGAACGGCAGCCACTTTTTGATTTATAACTTAATCCTCTACCAAAGTGATGGCAAAACTATGACTATGTATAAAAATTTACCCAAAAGTGTATTGAAATGAATATTGATTAGCTAAGAAAAATAAAATGGAATTTATGTCTCTTGCGCGTGGTAGAAATGAGGTGGAGCTTAGTGACGTCACCCCCTGTAAGCCTGGGTTGATTGACATGTGCAGTGTTATACTCTGCTGCCTTCTTTCAAAACTTTAAGCTTCTTCGTTGACCCGTCTGAAACTGTGCCACATTTCAACTGCTTATTAATTATCATCTCTTGAAGTTTGAACAATTTTTTTTTTTTTTTATTTAAGTAGAAATAAACTACATATTTATTATTTAGTCCGGACAAATGTTTGATCATGTGATCGACTCACTCGGTCGGCCCAAAAAAATGAATCAATAATAAAAGCCTAGTCGGTCCTGCATCGGTCTGCGGACTGAAGACGTAGAACACAAAAAAAGAAGCCTTTTCAATTATACAACCAGCCTGCAAAGACATAGGGATTTCTATTTGGAAATAGTAGCGAAATGAATTATCCTAATTCATATATATTATTTTGAAAAAGTGTGTGACGTCACATGTATTCTTTTTCTAATTTTTATCCACACTAAGGTCTATCGACTCACTCAGTTTAGACCGATGGATAGTCGGTCCGCTTCATTCAGTCCAGACCGAGCCAACACTAGTCACGTCAATCATCCTTTTCTCGGCCCCCCGCCGCCCTTCAACCAGGGGTTTGGCGTAGTGAAGAATTAAAAAGCAAGGCTAATGGATGTGAAAAGGCAAATTTTTACCTAACAAAAAAATAAATTTGTTTGAATGGCTAAACATAATAGATAATTTTCAATCCAGTTCCATTTGGAAACAAAAGTTTATCAGTCTCAGGACCAATTTAGAAGAACGTGAGCGAGGCGGGCTATATGGATCTGTTTCTTGTAATCAAGTTGAAGAATCATTGTTTGCTTGAGATATGTCTGAAAAAGCTCTCTAGTATTTATTACTTCTAACCCTCTGAGTATACCTTTGAAATGCCTCCACAAAGACTCAATCGTCTGAGTATGAGCTCCAGTTAATGGATCCACAAAGTGTGCAGTAAACTGATTCCCAAGGTTGTAATAGGCTGCCCAATCGTCAGAAATGAGATTTGTTTGGGGTAAAATGTAAAAACTTATTCGAACCATTGTAATCGATAAAATTATAGTCCAATTCAGTGATACTTAATGGACATAATTATAGACTGTAAACTAAGCGTCAAAATGATGAAATTTGTTTTGTTATTATCTTTTCCATAAGAAACTTAATTTAAATTACATTATTGATAATAGAGACGTGTTTATTTTTTATTTATTGATTATTTACAATTATTGTTTAGTTTTAGGTATAGAAATATTCAGTAAAAGCTTTTGTGATTGCATAATCCTACCTGTAAGCTTTTTCAATAATTATGATCGATAAAATCATCACAAAATCAAATGATAATTTATGTATGTAATATAATATTAGGTAAAAAATAATTAAGTTTGAATAAGGCCCATGATTATAGACTGTACACTAAGGGTAAAAATACTTCAATTAGGCTTTAATTTCACTCTTATCCGAGTTCATCGATGTCCAAGAAGAAAAACGCCACTACAAATTTGCACACTACGACTCCCGTGCAAAGTATTCCTGAAATTAATTCTACTGCCATGATTCATATAAGAAAAAGGCATAATGCCTTACATAATTATAAATGATCTCCTCCGGCCCCCTCCCTCAGTCAACGGATGGACTCCGAAAGAACTCACTCCCTTTCCTCCTTCGAATACTCCATTAGAGCCAAATTCACAACTTCTTCCACAACATGAGAGCTTCCATCTACTTTCGTTACCCTTCAAAGTGCTAATTAATCGAATAACTCGAAAAAGTGGAGATCCTTCTTCTCTTCATCCAGGCAAACTTATACAGGATAACCATGCTTGACCTCCAAAAAAGTTTCTGTGTTTTATTAATACCCCCCGCCCCCCAAAAAAAACAAATCTGCACCTCTATTTTAGCCTGACAAAATGCATATGAGGATAGGCTGAAACTAGGTTCTAAATTGAGTTAAATTTTAAAAGATAAACACTATTAGCTATATTAGTAGGATATTAAATATCCCTCATATATATATATGCAGACTGTATATATGGCATCCATATTTAAATTTGTTTATTATTAAATATATAATAATGAATCATATATATCTAATTTTTTTAGGGGATTAGCGCGCACGCAGATCCCCCACTAACAGAAATTATGCTATCCAGTTATCCACATTTGGGATAATGGAGGAGGTCAAGCCTACCGATGTGCAATGGAAGGCCCTCACCCCTAAGGAACCGCCTTATTGATCACGGTTAACCTTCTAGCCAGGTAAGTATGCTTATTCCACAGCATTTTCCTTAATATATACCTATAGAAACAACACTTCTCCTTCGGATATTGTGATAAAGTAATGTCCACCTAATAAGGCCTTACAATGACAATTACTGGAAATGAATGGATCAAAGTGAGAAGGTATGATACTTAGAACACTTGTATTGCAAAATATATCCACATTTGTTTGCATAGAATCCTTAATTGCAAAAAAAACATGCTCCACGCTGTAATAAAGGAACAGTAGCGCCATCGTACGGGATGAAAGTTCATGAATTTGTTAGACAATTCTTTGTCTATACTATAGCACTATGAAGCTAGATATTATATTCAAACGAAGGGGGGGGGGAGATGGAAGGGAAAGGAAAAAGATAAATAGTATGTAGTGAGAAGAAAAAATATAGACAACACAAAGAGAAAACAACGCTACAAGCTTCTAAAATTCCTTTTTATACTCAATGTATTTAGTAATAACGACAATATTGATGGCGTCTAGCTATGAGAGGGGAAAAAACAACAACTTACCTTTTATTTTAACAAAATGGAGTCACAAAATGAAAACTAATAGGGGATCTTAGTCACTCAGAGAATATGAACATACATCCGTGATTTCCTATCACAGATTCCCGTAAAAGTCATTGTCATACCATTTCAAAAGACGAAAACATCATATAAATAGTACATATGTGGCCCGTTAACACAAAAACAAGCTAGAATGACTACATCAGAATGAAATCCGGATAACACTTGATGTCTTCGAAATATTATCCTCAATTTCTTTTCACAAATAATTATAAATAACCCTTTAAATGCCGTCAAATTGCACCTCTATTTGCAAAAATCAACGTCAAAATTACCAAATTATACGTTGGTTTAACTTAATGCGCCATATCGGGGCCAAATACAGTCTCACGAATCGAATATTGGTACTAAACTATAGTTCACATTCTAGAGTATATCATCTCATCCCAGAAAAGGCAATAAATAGGCTATAATTGACTCATATCTATAAAGTATTGGGCTGATATGATATTAAAAAAACTCAATTCCTTGATTGATTGATGTTCAAGATTGTTTTTATGTTAACTCACCACACATACATTTAATGTTGCCACATCTTAATGTAGTCCACACCCTACAGATGCTTATACTTGACTGCATAACTATTTTGCAGTTGTGAGATGAGATTGACATGAATCATTAGTAAATAATATCAACTGGATTGTTTGAAGGGATCACAGTAACTTGATTTGGGATTAAGATATCTATAAATCCAATGCGTTCTCTTGTCAATATTAAATATATTATTGTCGTTACTCATTGATTTACTTGATTCGTATCTGTAATCTATCCCTTGTTTATTCATTTTTATTCTTAAATATGCGTTGAGGCGTCTAAAAATGTCATTTTCTTCAAACGTTACACAGTTATACTATATAAATCCCATATTAACATGTTTTTCTACGTTAATTTCGCTTTTTTTTATCCAAAAAACCCATACATGATTAGAAATTCCAATGTCATATTTCTTATTGTTCAATAATTATAAATTATAAATATCACCCAAATCTAAGGTTTTGGAGGGATTTGTACCCATATAAGAGCTATTCTTGATACTTGACTAACACCAATTGAACCCCATAACGAAGCTGTTAACAATCTTACAACTTAATGTATCTTCTTTGATTCGAGAAAAGGAACGAAATATGCAGATTTATAATTATGGGGATCTGGATATTACATCTCTCATTGAATGTTAAATAAAACAATTAGCTTTAATTATTGTTCAAATATAAGGTTTTTGAACAATTTGTGTCCATTCAAAAGCTATTGGAACCTAATTGAACGAACAGAACAACGCTGTGTACGAGTAGGAGTCAAGTCTTTGAGCTGCTCAAGTTGAGGCCTTGTGATTCGATTTCTGAGAACTCGGGAGATGAGTATGGGAAGTTCAACAGTTGAGGATATATCTTATCAAGTCATTTTTTACGAGTAGAAGAGTCAAATCTTTGAGTTGCTCAAGTCTAATTTATCTTTGACAAATCGGAGGTTGAGTTTGTTGATAAATTAAACTTATGTCATATGTGTGACTCGAGATCCAAGCTCTGCTGATTCAGTCAGCAACAATATATTAAAATTCAATCGTAAGTATGAAAAGATAAAATGGCGCTTAAAATATATTCATAATTATTTCAAAATAAAGGATATTTGTGGTGGACTTTAAGCATCGAGTTCGAATCTTTGAGCTTACTAATAAAGTCGAGCATGAAGTAGCAGTTTAATGAAACAGTAGAACAACTCGAGTCCTCCATCTTTAGTCCATAATTGATCACAAATTATATGGAAAACAGAGAAGAAGTTTTCCTTAGGCGTGAAAATGATTGAATTATCCAACTGAATATTGCTTATCATTTTCAGAGAAATTCAAATCTATTATGAGATTAACTTCATGTAAAATGATATCATTATGGAGTCGTCTTTGTTTGTTGTATGGAGATATTTCTTTCATAGTTATAGACGCAAATGATTACCTAATCGTAGACTTATCGACTCTCAAATGATTGCTTCATTATTATAAAATACCCACAAATAATAAGTTTGAGAAACTCAATAACATAGTGAGATATCGAGAATTCAAACAGAATCAACGTGAATGAATACTTTATTTCATTCCAAATAAGAAAATTGAAAAACTCATTTAAATAACTAACTATTGATAGTTCGAAATTTGAATGGAAATAAATATTGAAGATTGAAATACGAAGTTTGAGAGATTTAAAAACATTGATAAATATTGAGAATTCGAAATGCAGCTATAACAAATAATAGTAGATTTGAGTCCGAATAGATCCGAAGTTTTGAAAGACTTAAAAACATGAATAATTATTGATAATTTGATATTCGAATGGAATAAACGACAGATAATAAATGATTTGATTCCAAAGACACAGTTTGAGAGACTTAAAAACATCAGTACGTATTGATAATTCAAATTAAAAGACCGGCAACGAATAATTGTTTGGATTTTAAATAATTACGAGGGTTTAGGGACTCAAAAACAGAGACAGTTGTTGAGCATTCGAATTGAATAAACGGTAACGAGTAACTGATTTGATTCCAAATACCTACAAAGTTTGAGAAACTTAAGAACGTAGATCATTAGAATTGAATAACTGATTTCATACCAAATATATACAAGAAAAACACAAAAAATCGATCATGGTTGATAATTTAACAACAATGAATAACAAATTTGATCTGAAAGACAAAGTTTGATGTACTTAAAAAGGTAAATAATTATTAAGAATTCGAATTGAACAAGCAGCTTAATAATTCTTTAGTTTCTAAAAAGAATCGTATGAACATTTGAACCCCAATAATTCGATACATCTTTCTATGAAGAATATCAGTGAAGGATTCAATCATATTTACTATAAGTGAATGGATCGTAGACGAATCTATTTGTTATGATGATAGAGTTTGAAATATGTCTTGTTTATGAAGATGTTATCCTTTTTTTGAGCATTTATATCTTCATACAAATAAGATTTCATGTTTATTAAACTATATTGTGAATTGATACTTGATTAAAAACCCTAATTAGAGTTTTAAGTGAAGAAATACTTTAGAAGCATTAAGTATCTAAAATATTTTTTTTGAATTTAGGTCAACCCTATAGCATTATATACGAAAAAGCGCTATTGTTTTCTTTATAGGTAAAAATATGTGTTTAAGCTTGAATTTTTTTAATGTTTAACGGACGTAAAGTCATGCTTTAGACTCGCATAGCATGCAATAACATACATAATTGGGCAATATGTTTGGTGATGAGACTAACAAGGACATTTCCTTTGAATATCGGTGCATAACATCCAATAATGTACTTTATTTGATAATTTTTGAATTGAGAACAGGATAATTATAATTCTATCCTTAAAGATAATGAATTAAAAAAAAAAGGCTTGAAGGTTTGTTGTAGAAAATGAAGTTATGATTTGGTAAAATAGTCATTTGTTTTATAAAAATACATAAAATATAGACAAAAGGGGCTCTAAGAATGCCATGAGATTTGGCGTCTCTTTCCCGAAGGGTTATGAATTTATTATTTAACATAAAAATTAACATATATTATAGAGCATTTCTTCATTTTGATATATATAGAAGCATTTTTTAATTTTGGCGCTCTTTTTTGTAGTATAATAAATAGTATTCATAGTAGTGTAGAGTAATAATAAAAATAAAATAAAACATGAAGAATACCCCTGGTGAGTGCTCAATGTTACCAAATGTGTATAGAAGCGAGTGAGAGAAAGGAGGGAGAAGCGTTCTTGTGTGGCAACATGAAAAGCTGCAGCTCCTCTATAAAGGTGGAGGGAAAGAAAGAAAGAGAGGAGAAAAGAGGGAGAAATAGAGAGAGAGAATTGTATTCTCTACTACCATTGGTTGTTTTGATGTACATAGCCAACCGGTAAAATAAGACTGCTATACACTACATAGAATAATAAAAAGAATTACACGAAAAGAGTGAAAAAGAAGAAAAAAAGCGAAACTGTGAATCGAAATAGTTATTAGTTCTTAAAGTCTCCTCTCGTGGAAGTGATCAGATCTCTTCTTTACTCTCTACAATAGTACAAATAGTATTTTTTACTCTCGCTCAACATGCCTAAAGGATCCGGTTTAACCAAGACGATGAAGCTCTCCAACGAGCTCGCCGACGTTGTCGGCAAGAAGGAAGCTTCCAGAGCCGAGTGCATCAAGCTTCTCTGGGCTTACCTCAAGAAGCACAATCTCCAGGACCCCGAGAACAAACAATACTTTACTCCAGACAAGAAGATGGCCAAGGTATTACTTGTTCAAAACTATTGACACTTTGCTGCCATCCTTTGCCGAGTTTTGCATTTCATTTCTTTTTCCAATTTTTCTCTCTCTTTTCCTGAATTATTTATTTTATTAATACTAATTAACTAATGCACGTGTCTTTTTTTCTTTTGTTTTAGATCTTCGGAGAAGACAGAATCCGAGCTTTCGGTATGGCCAAGTTCCTCAAGGAGCACCTTTCTGATTAAATATAGAAAACTACCAAAGATTTCAATGCGCGAAATTGAAGACAAAAATTTAACAAAAAATAAAAAAATTAAGGCCAATTTTTACACTCTCGTTTTATATATTAATAAAATACCTACTTTTGTCGTCGTCCCACCCCGTAAACAACTTACAAACAACAATTTTGTCTCTATTTTATTATATATATTGTAATGATCTACGTAAATCTATATCTACAATAAATATATATTATTTATTATCTGAATCCGATTGCCTCTCTAGTATTATTATTGTGACTCGAATCATCCCTCTCGTACTCCGCTCCTCGATGTCTTTGTCAACATTTCTATTTGTGGGGGCAATTCCTCTTTTCTATTATATACAAAATGGCCGCTTCTTTTTCATATTAAAGAAGAATGAAGTGTATGTACTACATAGCTAGCTATTATAGAAGAGGAAGAAAGAGGGAAAAACTAAATGGCGCCCAAAAATTAGAGATGACTTGATACTCATCCAAATTTTACGTACAACTTGGGCATTTGAGCCGCCAACGACTCCTGCATTAAGATATTATTCTTCTAATTCATAACTACAAGTACGGAAAGGAGCTGCTACAACTAGTAATCCATGGGAGAAGGAAGAAGTTTATTTAATATTACGGACTGCACATTGCCGCCAATTTCCCTTTTGAAAACATAACTCTTAATAATGCGTCTCTGTTTGACTAAATAATATTCTATTATATTATTTAAATGATGATGTTAAAAGGAGGAGCTTCTACATGGCTCCATAAAATGGCTTCTTCCTACATTATTTATTTATATTATACAAATGTGTAGAAAGACGAACAAATTTCCACCATTTTCTCTACTACTTTTGAGCATTTTACCCAAAAACATACTATAATAAGTAATGGGGGGGAGGAGGACTCCTCTTCTCTCACTTAGCAGGAATTGAAGGGGCTCTTTTTCAGCTAGCATCAGCCCTATTTTATAGATATTATATTTATACAGAAAAAGGTATTGTTTCATTCCTTCAGTACTATCAAGAAGAACCTTATTATTACTCAAGGCGTCTTTTAAAAGGTGAATATACTACGTATTATGAGTGTTTATACTTAATAATAAAACGTACACTCACTTTTAGGTCACCTTAAGGAAAAAGAAACTGAGTTTTTATAATAATAATAATATGTATGTACTAAGAGATTACTTTTTCTAGTACTATTACAATGAGAAGAGAGAAAGAAAAGGGTGACCAACTTCACAGCAAACCCATTCCGGCTCATACTATTTGTTGAGTAAATCTACAGTAATCATTCAAATGTACTAAACAGTATATGCATAATTGAAGTTGAATGAACTGGGCCAAATCCTGAAAATGACGCTAAATAGCCAAAATAGTATGTAAAAATCTGCACAAATATCGCGGCTTTCACATTATTATTAATATAAATAATAATTAAGTCATTATATCATATTCATACTATAATATGGTACCCCTCTTAAAGACGAGCGACTCCATTTTAATTTATTAAAATAAATACGATTTCGTTTTAACCAATTACATATTTATTTTATTAGTGAAATATGATTTTATTACTAAGGAAGGAATTGTTCCTTACAAAACCAAAAGGAAACCACGAAGAATTCCTACATTAAAGAGGGAAAAATACACTTTGGCATCTGCTTTTTCACAAATATATATTTCTACAGAGCTTCTACAATGTATGTATTGGATCTCAACTTCTCTCCTAATTCATTTTGCCGCCCATTCTTCTTGAAGAATAGGGAAACGTGACGCACAGGTTTCTTTCTTTCTAATGCTATCCTATGTTGACTATTACTAGTTACATCAACCATACTATATATTTATATATAGAGAATATGTTATGTACCAACTGCGTTCATTCACCAAGAACTAAGATACTCTTTCTTATTGTAAAAACTATACAAAGAGTCCTTATTCGTATAAATATTAAACATTTGTATTCTTCAACGAAATATTATCTAACATTTCTATTCATACAATATACTGATTAATCCTTTGGAGGCCCCGCTAAATGCCCTTAAAATCCCCTCACCACAACTAAATAATTTTTAAGGTAATGATAAGTTGTATTGAAAAGGGCACATTGGAGGCAAATCTAGCCTCATGGATTCAATAACGGCTCCAAACAAGAGGTAAAAACCCTGCATATCTCAATATATACCGGAAATTTGATTATTCAAGCTGAGTTTGACCGAATGTTGAACAAATTACATCATAATATATAAAATGATTTTACTGAGTGGTCCATTAAAATCTAAACACTTTGAATTTTATACTTCAACAAGATATAATTTATCTATTAACAATACAATTTCAACAAAATGAATACTATCAATAGATGTGTGTCTGAGCTCTCTTAATCATTAATGCAGACGTCCTTAGCGGCAATGGTGATTTTCAGGCGACGGCGGAATGCCGGGCACCAGCTGCGAATCTAGTACTCTGTCATGGCATCCCAGTGCTGGGATTCTCTCATTGCTGGTGTCAAAAGTGGCCTCTCCACCCCCACAAGGCTCTTTCCACCCACTTTTTTGATAGCAATTAGCCTGGACTTTTTTCTTGAACTCCTCTGGATCCAGTTTGGCCATTTTGACAGAGCCCTTCTTCCTCTCCAACGTTTAGGATTTACTGACGCCGTAGACAGTGGTCCTTGTGACACTCAACTGCTTGGAATGCGCGGATGGAAATTCATCAATCATGTTTCCCGACTTGTACGTAAACTAGAAAGCTTAGGTCTGTTTTGTTTTGTAACTAATTGTTTATGCTTTAATATATCGAAGTATGAATTAATTTGAATCACTCAACCTTAATTAATTATTGAATTAGTAAGTGTTCAGATTTCAATGGACCACCCGGTATTCATAAATTTGATTTCTTCAATTAGTAACAATTATCTACCATTTCTATTTATAAATTATACTGACCCATCCTTAAGAATCCCCGCTAATTGCCTTAAAAGTTCCTTCGCTACAATTAAGTTAGGAAAATAATGATAGGTTCTATTTGTAAGACCATATTGGAGGCAAATAGACCCTATTTGCCTCCATCATATCATCATTTGAAAGTTCAAAATTAAAACTAACAACTCATGCCGGGAATTTGTTTATAAAGACTGGTATGGATCGAAATACTATATATATATATTAAATATTGAGCAAATTATCTATCATAGGATGACAATTCATAAATGAATCAGGATTATATTAGAGTTCTTCTACTAATTACGACTAATAATAACTATTTCCAATAATAAATTATGCTAATTAAGCCTTTTTATAGTCCACAAATTGCACTTAAAGTTACAATATTAGACAATTCTTTATTATTTGAAAGGTCATATTGACAGCAAATAAGAGTATCATAAATCAAATATATGCACTAAACAATAAAAAATAACCCTGGGCATCTGAACTTAATATCGGTAATGCGTCTATAAAGGCTAATATGGACCGAAAACCGTCTTATTTGTAAGGCTGTTTAGAGTGGTTATATAAATTTAAAAAAATAAGTTGGGAATTTCTCTGGCTTTTGGCGTTTAACGCGCCACAAATATAACTATATATATATATATGGCAACCCATTTGTTGTTTGAAATGCTGCCTCACCCACCCAGAGGGTGATAACCAATTGAAACAAGGTTTAAAGATGGTAGAATTCTGTATACTACATAGACAAGGGAATATATATAAATATAGAACTTGGGAGGAGAGAGGAAAAAAATCGATAGTAGTCTCTTCTTCAGTACTATGCTATGCTATACATTATAATGTGAATACTGTATACATTACACATATATATAAGAGAGAAAGACGGGTTTAATATATAATAAGAGAATATAGAGCAAATGTTCGGGTTATTCATGATTCCGTGAATATACCGGGCATATTTAGTGCAGTAAATACGAGTCTCAATTTACAAATAACTAACATGTTATTCTTTTCGAACCTAGAGTAGTTAATTATCGTGTTAAAGAGTACGGAACGGATCTTATCCGAACAAAACGGGATATTGCTGCTGTATACTAATATAGTAATGTAAAGAAGCTCTCTGTTCTTTTACATGATTGGTGGCCCGTCAACATAAAAACAAGTCAGAATGATTTTTTTCAAAATGAATGTGTCTAGTTTTGTATTCTTATAGGAATTATCCTCAATTTCTATCAATGATTTGTTCATAATAACCCTTTGAGTGTGCCGCAAATTGCACTTACAATTCCAAAAATTCATCGTCAAAATAAAAGAATGTGAAATTGATAAGACTTAATGCATTCGAAAGGGGCTATATCGGAACCAATATATGTCCCTTAAATAAAACAAAGTCTTTAAACTATAGCTAAATTTCTTGGGTACCTTAAATCATCTCACAAATTTGAATACTAAGTCTATAAGTGACTCAGATATGACTATGAAATATTAGACACTGTGTATACTAAGTAAAAAAATTGATTGATTTTTTCTCCTTTTCTTGATCTTTGCTCAAGAATGTTTTTATGTTGACGCACTATATACAAATAATACCTTGTGTACAAGTAGATATTTCTACGTTTCCCAACGTCTTATTCAATTAGAACATCAGTCCTTTCGGTGAATTATCAACTAAATATTGATAATTATATCCTGGTATTTTGATATATTAAAATAACAAATTGTTTAAATATTTTGAGAGTAATGGAACTGTGAAATTTTGGATAATGATCAATAGGCCCACAGAGTGCTTATCGGTGAGTAACTTCCATTAAAAAAGTCACAAATCACACCATTCATACATCGACAAATAAAGACTATTTCATCACTAGCCAATGTTTCATCTCATTTATAAGTCGCAGCATTTTCATTGCCACTAACTAAGTTATCAGGTGTTGTTATAATATACAATGAATCAACATTGAATCTATATTAAATGATAATTAATTCATTATGATATTTTTAGCATAAACACATAATAATAATAATAATTATTATTATTTGACATTTGTAAAGTATTATTTAGAAATGAATGAATTTTAAATTTGTATGTGTGATGTAAACGCATATTTTTTTGAAATTAATTAAAAAATGACTATGGCAACAAAAGGCAAAAATTCAGCCCAAGTTATGTTAGTAAATCGGTGTTTCTTCAACATTTCTTTTTTTTTTTTAACCAGTATTGTTTTTCTTTCTTTCTTGAAAATATATATATATATATATATATTATATAGATACACTAAACTAAATTTAATAATAAAAGATTGTTATAGGAACATAACGATGATAAGTCTTTCAAGAGATTGTGAAGAAGGCTTTGTATGAACGCCTGTATGTAGCGATTTAGATAGTAACAAATTCCTTCATGTTAGCTTTGGTCTCAACATCAATGTTTTCAATCATCTCGGAATATCTTGACTGACCAATTTGTTGATAAAGTCCAGCAAGTTGTGTTTGAAAATACTCTCTTAAATCAACAGAATGTACAGAATCACAGGATGCAAGTCGACGTTTTCGTGCTTCATGCTCAGTCTCATACTCAGCATTATCGCCGTCATCTGTCTGACAAGGATTAGACATTACAAGCGTGTCCACGAATCCACCATTATTATCCGGCTTCGTAACATCATTAAGAGCTGATGTGACATTTAGGAATATCATGTATATTCTATCAAGTACAACCGGAGATCCGCTTGTAAGAAGAGAGCAGAGAGCTAGGGCTAATAGCTTCTTTTCTTCCGAGGCCCACATAAGATCCATTTTCTCTAGCCAATGATCAAGAATCTGACCTGAAATATATATAAAGTATATCTAGATGGGTGTGATAATGATATTGTGCAACTTACCTGTAACTTTTTCATGAGGTTGATTCAGCTCTCGAGCAAGCTCGATGGAGAAATCTCCAAATTCCTTGGGATAGCACAAAATTAATCTAGACAGAATACTCAGCTCACAAGACATCAGCATTGAGTAGGAGTGCGAGGCATTATGTATAGCCTTCAATGAGCTAACAATGAGACTTTTAAAATAGTAAATAGATGATGAGGACGGGGACATGTCTTGATGACAAGCTCAACAAGGCGGTATATAATTAAAACACCTTCGTCTTGCAAATCCATTATCTGGTCTGTAAGAATCGAATTGATTTCTTTGCCAAAGCTATGAAGAAATTTTGTTGGGGAAAGAAGAACGTAAGAGCTCAGAATGTAGAGTATTGTCCTTAAGTTCTCACTCCCCAATTGCAGTAAGGGAGGAATATTCAAAGCAAGGGAGGAAAGAGTGCTGGAAAGCTCTTTAGAGTTATTTAGAACTGTGAGCCAGAGTTCTAAACCATCCTCAAGTAAATATACGTGACTATTCTCCTTCAAGTCCGTAGAGAGTTGTATGATTGGACCAATGAATGTCGGAAGAAGAACCTCACAAATAGTGCCAAGGCCCTAGGAAAAAGAAGGAAAAATGAATTTAGTTAAGTAATTTAGCTCTTCGAAATAAATGAAAGTTTTACTTGAACAATATGAACTAATGCTGAAAGAATAGAACACCGTAACATATCATGTGCGGATGAATCTTCCCAAAGAGAAGGAAGATATCGAAGTAGTTCATAACAGTAGGGTCTTATCGTTACTCCAATCCTTTCAATGACGTATGCTAATACGTTAAGTACACACAACTAGAAAAGTTTTATAAATAAAGATTAATATTAATTAATTAACATAATTTTGAACATACTTTAGTATCACATTCCTGTACTTCCTTTAAAAGTCTAAAGAGCTCTTCAAATACCACACCACAAAAGGGTTCGAATTCATCAACGGAAAAATCAAAATCGTCCATTATAACCTTAAGTGATTTGCAAGTAGTGAGACGCACAACCATATCTTCTTCAGGTCGTAATAAAGGTAATAAAATTCGATACACTTTAGGCCTCATTTCAGGAGATAAACGAACCCTGACCATCTTCCTATATTTGTGAAAAGATTAAGAATTCATGTAAATGTAAGGGAAATGAAAGTTTACCAATTAGCCAGGCGGTTCGTCGACGAATAATACGATAATTGGGATCTCCTATGGTTAACTCTCTCTCAAGACAATTTTGTAACCAATTATCAAAGTCAATTTCTTCATACAAGTCAAATGGAGAGAGTCCAATTGCATTGTATACTGCATCTTTGTATAAGATCCCTTGTAAATCTGAGGGAAGTGTAGGACTGAGAGAAACTTCCTTGGCGAGTCCAGTAAGAAGTGGTGCTAAAATATCGCAATATTGGTTGAAAAAAGTAAGAAAAAGTGCCTCACAGCAAGGGCGATAACTGTATTTCCAAGAATCACCACCATCTTCGCAAGCATATTCCTCAGGATCCCTGTCCCACAAATTAAGATCCTCAGCACTCAATGGTAAAAACTTGGATATGAGTCTTTTATAAATCTCTGTAACAGATGCTACGTCAAAGAACTTTTGAATGATCTGAGAAGCAACTTCGCCCTCCGTCTCTGGAAGACGATAATACGTGCAGAGTAAAACTTGTTTTATGAAATTAAGACAAAAAATGACAAATCTTGGGAAGACATAGGGTGCGCCTTGATCCGTGAAAATCAAGGAGCACACAAACTCCAAGCTTTGTTTGAGAACGGGTATAAAGGAGAAGGGATGACATTCTTGGACATCCTTCATAATTTTCATATATAAAATAGCGTATTTTTCTAAAAGATCACATGATCCTCGAGAATTCCGAATTTCAAGGGTGAGTTTGGCAGAAGTATGTATGGAGGATAAAAATTTCATGGCTAAGTTATTATTTTTTAAATCCTTTATGCCATAGACGAGACATTTACGGATAACTTTGATGGAAAGAATAGACTTTTCAAGAGAGGAGAGAACTGCGTTTTCATCACAGGGAGAGTTGGATGCCTGTTGAACAAAGTTTGAGTGATGTACTTCCCAGAGTCTAAGGGCAAAAGGTAGAATTTTTTCAACGGTATCATAGAAGGTTTGTACGTCTATGGGCAATCTAGATTAAAAAAGATATATAAAGAAACTATGATAAGTAGGAACACAATGGAGAAAGAGAATTTTGAGAGACATTTTATTATACAAAATCATGGGTTGTTGATTAAGTTTATATTTCTGAGCCCTTTCTTCCCACCCCTAAGTAAAATCCTCCGGATTGTATGCCTCCGGTTTTTATATATCAATATGGGGGTCATTTTAACATAATTCCATGAAAATTGGGAACAAATCAGTACTTCAATATTACTTATCATATTAAAATCGATCAAAATATTTCCCTCCTCCCCCGAGTAATAAATGAAAAAGAATGTTATTTTATTCAATAAATTATTGGAAAAAGTGTTTTGAACAAGATAACCCCTGAGGTCACGTGTTCTTCAATTGATCTCCAAATATGTATAATATTAATGATATTTTACTTGAGGCTATGAGTCCTAATGCACTCTTAATGTTGATCTGGGTACAATTTGTAATGAAATTCAATTGAAAAACCCCCAATTAATTATTATTAACTTTGATTTTAATTTTCTACACTTAATTCACGTTGAAATATTAGTAGTTATACCCTAAAAACTTATTCTTTTAAAAGGGTATGAGGCCAAAGCTATGTCAGTAAAAAGTTGTATGGTCATTTTCGTGGTTTACTGATTAAATAACAAAAATAAATGTGGGTTTCATCCCGGGGATGAAAATGCTATTGCAGTATTCTCAGAAAAAATGTTTTGAACAATATAGGACAATGTATCTAAAAATCGATATAAGATAAATTATATTTTAATTAATACTATCATTTTTATCAGTACTCTGAATACTGATCTGGATCCAATGGGTCATGGAACCCACTTATTTAAAAAATGTACAAAACAAGATGGGTCAATATTATGATTCCTAATACAGATCTAGAACAAGTTTTTCATGAAATTCTATTGACTTCTTTGTTATTTTCATTCATTTAGTTCTTACTCGTAGAAATATCATAGCTACACCTTAAAAAATTATTTAAAAAGGGGTCTAAAGGCCAAATCCATGTCGGTAAAGGTTTCTATATTCATTTCCGTATTTTATGGATTAAATAACGCTAATAAATATGTTATCAGAAAAAGTGTTTTGAAAAAGATAGGTCAATACATCTAAAAAAAACTATATATTAGTTGCATTTATTTGATGCTAATGTTGATCCGTGTCCAATTAGTCATGGAATCCCATTGTCAAAGCTAAACCCGCACACTTATTTCAAAAATAATGTACGTATACATTTTGGGCTCCATGCATTAAATGAAGTAATGATGCGAAGAGTATTGAATATACCTCTTTGTGGACAGACTTTTGATGGTGTGGTATAAAACAAGAAGTGCTCGATGCTGTACTAGAGGTTCTTGGGACTGTACCCGATCCGATAGAGCGGGTAGGAGTTCAGGCCATTCTTTAGGAACATCGATACGCGCTATTTTACCGATGAGCACGGCAATTTGTAGAGCAATAGGTGAGATGGGCTCATGGAAGAGCTCCAAAAGCCCTTGCGAAGACTTTGTTTCTCCTCATCCGAGATTCGTCTAATACGAGAATGAATAAATGAGTTATTATGAATATTAATACAAATAATGAATGAACGGAAGAGGAACTTACAGTGATGAGACGCGCCTCCAATAGCGGTCCACTCCATTTTTCAAATAGAGCACGGCTTGCCACCGAAGAGGCACTGGAGATCCATTTGTATCCTTGATGACCTCCAATAACACCACATGGAATCCAGGGATCTCTTCGAAGCATCTCAGAGTGTCTTCCGCACTCTTCAGAAGCTCGGGGTCGTTCTGAGTGGAAGCGTTTTGTAAGGCCGCATAGGTTTGCCGGCTCAATTCATTAAAATCCATCCTTGGATATTATTTGTTTTTCTCTCTTCTTACGAAAATGTGAAATTACCTCACTTTGGATCAACTCTCTTCCACACAGCTACAAACACTTTATACCCAATCAAAACCCTTCTCCTTCCTCCATTCCAACCACACTATTTCAATCCCACATTATTCAAGGTTCAGCTGTTGAAGAGCTATCAAAGTTAGAGATGCAGCGGGCTCTCTCTCTCGCTTTTTAGTCGCATAGCTTTCATAGCATAGTATTGTTCTTAAACGGGCAAACTTTTACGTAACAACCCTCTTAGAAGTCGGCGCATATCATGCTTGTGTAACTAATTGTATTATTAAAGAGTTAGTCAGCAACGATTTTCAGTTCTCGTCATTGCTGAAAGTTTAATAGCAATATGAATGACGTAATCGGGATCCGACATACAGGAATATAACGATGGGGAATAATTGAACCATCTAAATATAGCCTTAATAAATAAGGAAGCACTGAGAAAAGTCACTTGTAATTACTAGAATTGTGTTTTTTTTATGTAGTACATTTACTCAAACAAATGCGTCCAATGACGTCACTTATAAGAGAATGTAGAGTTACATAATAAATATCCCATGTTTGCCCTACGATTTTTTTTTTGTTGCCTAACCTTGTTTTAATAACATTGATCATGCTCCTCTCTCGATTACAGCGGTTCTCAAGCTTTATTCTGAGTACACTTACAATACTCGTTGGCTTTCTGTATACAGAGTAGGACTAAAATGTGTTTGTCAATATAAATGCAAGCTAAAATTATATTTCTTAAAATTGAATCAGGATTATATTTGTATTCTCCACAAATATTCGTCAATTTCTTGGCGTGTGTTTCACTTAAAGTAACCAAATTTGATAGATTATGTTAGAAATGGCCATATCGGGCCCAATATAAGTCTCTTAAATCAAATATATGTTTTAAATTATAGGTAAACCCCTTGGTTATATCAAATCATCCCAGTAATTTGAATACGCTTATGGAATATTGGGCAGTATGTATTTAATAAGTTGTAAAAAATAAATTGAGATTGTTTTTATGTTGACAGACAACATATTTAAATAATAACTCATAATATAACAAATGCAGAATGAGGTTTATTTATTCCTGCTGTGTTCGTGATAAACATAATCTTCATGAGGCCTTGCAATTTCTTCAATATTCGCCCTAATGTTAGAGAGAACATTTCCTCATACATTATTTAAGTGTGAGTCAGAGCCCAGTTCAAAACTTAGAATTATTGCTCGTTTTCATATACTCGACAGTATAGAGGAATGACACGCAGTGCACAAGTGCGCTTAGTCGCACAGTTTGCGAACCACTACTCTATTAAGTAAATACACACATGAAAAGTTGATTTTATTAATTCACTCATGTACAAAATAGCCTCTAGTTGGTCTTTATATAAAAGCTACATTCTTCGCGGCTTCTTGATAACTGCAATATGATTCATGTTTAATACTAATAAAGTATTTTTACATGCTCGAATTCTTTGTATAATTATACGGAATTCAATTTAAATAACATCGACTTATGTATCAATGCTATTGGTGTAATTCAAGGGGGATATATACGTTTAACTACATAGTTGTAAAAAATGTATAATATAATTGAGCCAATGAGGGATAATAATAATACAAAGTACATTTGTTCACAAATAAATTAAAGTTATTTAGAGAATTTCCTTTTAATTTTTCTAGGTCTATAACTCTTTTCCAAGGAGTTCTAATACTCTCTTTAGGAACACAAGCTTTAATCACACAAACTGGTGTGGTGAAAAACATTGTTTTTTATGAGAAATTCCACTTGGTAAACTCATAAGAATTTTAAAATATTAACGACAAATCTTATAATTATAAGATGGGTCGTAGTTGTAATTTTTTCTCAACATCACGTGCTATTTTAAGCAACTCTTCCTTTTTGGGAGAATATTTGAAATTCTAAAAATGCTTCTTGAGCAAAAAATCATAACTAGGCTGAATCTATACAATTCAAAATCAAAGTAAATTTATGTTAAAGGATTTTCTAACGTAAATGTTTGAAAAATTATTTACAGTGATGAATTTCTCCTTCAAAAATAAATTTTCAACTTCATTTTGTGTTCGTACAAGATCATTATGTAGTAAGTTTCATTCAAATAATTAATTAATATGAAATACTATTATTGGATTGATCTTTCAATTCTAATGTGATTAATTCATAAAGTCGGTATAGTCGAGTGTATTTACATAATTAGTCAAATTGATTTTGAGTCGCATAATTCAAATGTATGAATTCAGAGTCAAGATCATAAAATATTATTCCAAACTATAAATGAAGAATAATTGATTCTAAGATGTGTATAGTTTTAATCAAATTGTTTATGTTGATTTATTATTCTAGGGACTGAGAATTTAAATTTAATTTCTAAAGTATGATTTCTTGAGGTTGGATTTATAATATTAAGAGATCCCGGCTCCGATCTTCATCTATTTTAAAATTTGCAACTCTAAATCATAGATAAATATTAGATGTATGAAGAGGTTTTGTTAATTCAATATGACTAAAAAGTTGCGCCTATTTTGTTATTTAATACTCATTTTTAAAGTTAATTGTATAATCAGTCTTTAATCTCACTTTTGATTTACTAATATTATAGTAAATTACTCAGTTTACCAATTGTTTTAATTTAATGCAGCTCTCTGATCCTTGAAGTACGATAGATAATGATGAGAATCCAGTGTAGAATGGGTATGTTAAAAAAAGAAAATCAACATGGTAACCCTGACAATTTGAGGAATGTTTTGGAGGAGGATAGAATAATGCACATGACGTTTCATTAGATCATATGCAATCTTCTGTGACAAGAGAAAGGAGAAAAGGATATAAAAAAAGAAAATTTGCTAAAATTACTCCGATGTCTATCCCCAATTTTAATCTGAGTCCAACAAGGACTTATAACTATAACTCCGCAACAATCCTCAAGGTTATGCTCCGTCTTTAATGAACACACTCGAATGTTCAATTAAATTTTGAATTTAATTGAATCTATTTAGAAAGGATGTTCACTACTCAAGAATTAAATAATAAGAACATCTGCTAAGGAAAAGAAAATTGATTCTTCAGACTACCAATTCCAAAATAACGAACCAGCCAAAAAATACACCGGATTTTCATCATTAACGATAGTTGTTTGTCCTTATAAAAACTGATTCAAGATTGACTTATATTGACGTAATTGGCTGATAACGTCATTTTGCAAAAAAAAATTCTGTATATGATGGCTTTTGTGTCTGATTCGAACTCGTCTATAGGATTAAAGAGTGGACTGGATATCTAAATTTTAGGACTGATACGCCTCCACCAACTTTATTCGATCAAATCATGAATATGCGTCTTCTACAATAATTATGATAACTAAGTGCCGTCATATTTTGAGAATGAGAACACGCATTTGTTGGATATGATGTGTCGTCGTTTACGAGCATATACTATTATTTTGTAGAGTAATCTGTATTAATAAATTATAATTACAATTATGAAGCATATTCATTCAATAAGAATTTAATTACATAGTGTGTCACTTACAAAAAAAAATAATAATCCAACAATTATAGTGACTCCGTGCATGACCAAATTGATTTGTAGTCATAAAGTCAGCTATTATATGGAAGTGTTTCATGCATTCAAGCCTCGAATGGGTAACATGCAAGCAAGAGATTCATTCATTTAGTATACTACCCTTTATTAAAATCTATTTGATCTCTACAATTGAGAAATATTTATGTATCATGGAGAGAGGATCACTTCCTACAATTACTCTCCTTACTACATTATACTTAGGCGATCCTGTCAATTTCTCTTTGTAAATCTTAGGGTTATATTCGAGTTATACCTATCGAGTTAAATATTGGATTGAGTCGAGTTTTGAATATTGAGCCCATGGAGATAAAATACAGAGATTGCTTACGCAGAGGAAAAGCAAGATACATTTTTTGAAGCCAAAAGTAAGTTAACCAAAAGAATGGAAACTAGCAAGGTTGTGCACATAGATATTTCTTTCTCTATGGTTGTGCCCGTTTCAGACTCAGTTGTTCTTTGAGTCCCTGTCTCGGTTCTTTTTCATACAGCCTCAGTTTGGTAACATGCACTTAAAACAAGGGGCATCGCTATAAAATTCGGGCCCAGGAAATGATATTAGATACAAAGAGGGCCTACCTCATACGTAGAGTTTGTAGTACTCAAGTTCCAGCAAGGGTCCCAAAACTAAGGTTTATTAAGAGAATGGGTTTCAAAGGGAGGGGCGTGATGGGAGGCTAGGGAGGGTGGGTACAGGAAGATGAAGAATTGAGGATTGCTTTCAGTCTACACATAGATAGTACACATGTTTCGTATAAAATGGACCTTATCTTAAAAATGTAAGAGTGTAGGGGGCCTTTGGCATAGTAAAGTTTGGGAAACCCTGGCTAAAAAAATATTATAGTTATCGTATTAATTGGGCTCCTTCTGGTATCTAAAACCACTTTTCCAGCTTCATAAGAAACCCTTAGCTATTTGGAACTCAGATACAACTGTATCACGTAAACAAAAATCATTGGAAAACGCTCCATTGTATAAAACAAAAATTGACTTCTCGGTTAAACCTAATTTATTTTTTATAATATATATATAAGCATTTTTATAAACAAAAATCAATTCATTTGATTTTTTAAAAAATTGTCGAATGTATACATATACTATATGAAGCATCCTTATTAAAACTATATAATGACAGCAATTTGAGCTCTGTACCTTAATATGTTCGAGAGGGTTCTAGGAAAATTGTCATTGGAAGATAGCATTGGAGAAAATTGCGAGTTAGGAAAATTGCACATTAGAATAATAACACATTATAAATTCGCTTAATATTATTTATGACAAATATCTAAACATATTTGTTTGTTCCATCCCTCAAGGGAGTAACTTCAAGTGTTGTCAGGGTATTTAGCTATAATCGGGGTTAATAGAAATACATTGGCTATAAGAATCTAATATTTTTTTTAAATAAAGGCAGGCCATACGTCAACAGTTGACGTAATCTCATGGGACACTAGCCCTCTCAAGAACTCTATACTAACATAACTATGAGTGTAGAAAAAAACTCTACTGAGTGATGCTACTTATCAAAAGGTTCCTGAATTATGTGGAATAATTTTTGAAATTATATGACTATAATATTTATTATTAAAACTGATAATATGGAAAATAGGACCTTAGGACATTCGATATTATTGTATGATATCTTTCTTATTACGTATCCCATTACTTCAAAATACTCTATTCATAATGATATTGATAGGTTTCATGCATAAACATTGCCTTGGGTAAGAATAATTATATGTATGAATGTATTTTGAAAAGTTTGTGGAACGTCGTCATAACGAAATCATAACGGAGATAGCATGTACATATCTTAGACTGTCCCTTTTTTGGGTTATATCCCCCTTCCCCCTCAGCAAAAATACCTTTTCTGTAGGAAGCTATCAAACAACTGACTTTCCACAAAGTTAAAGGTCTCTCAGGTTATTTTTGACGTGGTACAGATAGGTTTGTGTCAGTTTCAATTTCTTCAGTCCAGTCCAGTCTAGGACCGGTACCTTGAATACAATCTATAAAGTTTGTCTGTTTGTCTTTATTTCTGTTTGTCTGTATGAAAAACAGACAAGGGGTGCACAGTATATAGCGCTCCCTGATGTATATATCATATAACATATTTTGAGCGAAGAAATAATAATGTAATCGTGTTAATGAAATAATGCAGGCGTGTGTATATAGCATTAAACGTGTATACAGGGAGCACTGTATATGGTGCTCCCTGATGTACATCATATAAATATTTTGATATAAGAAATAAAAAAGTAGGGGTATTAATGAAATATCGGAGGCGTGTGCATGTATAATTAGAGGCACTATTTCTGTTTGTTTTCGTTATGGGTCTCTTATGTTTATCATAATTGATAATTCGTTGGATTTTCAGTATATACTAAGATTTGAATAGTATATACATAGTGGTATGTAAAAATACATTAACTATCCCGGGCGTTTTGTGTTTGGCATACTGGGAGTACTGATTTTTTGATTTGTTAGCGAGCGCTCATGTAACTAAAGTACTCATCAGCCATCAGTAAAGAAGGGATGTGTGTAAAGAAAAAACAAAGTTGGCCGATTTGAAAAGGAAAAACGGTTCTTCGTTTTTGTTAATTATTTAATAAGTCTCTCTAGTCTCCCTCCTAAAATTAAAAACTTGTGCTCTTAAAAAAATTGCAGGCTCCTTGTAGCAGTAATTCATTTTCATAGAACATTAGCAAGGGTCAAAGTTCAGTATTATTATATGTCTTGCTCCTGCTTTCTCCTCGCGCTCAATCACAAATCCCATCTCTAGTCATCCGTCATCCCATCATATCATTTTTTTCTCTCAAACTGTTTTGTTTATTCTTGAACATAGAACAGGTGTGAATGAATGAATGTAGTGAGTAGGTACGTGTGAGTGTATTCATGAAAACAGAGAGTAAAACGGATTATTTCTCGGAGAGTTATCTTATATATATTGTTTTTTTTTATTTGACGCTTAATTAGAGCAGCCAATGCCGGGTACTGCCTCTTTTTTATTCATAAAGAAAAATAATAATAAAGGAATTGGATAATTTACATGAGGTTACGAGGGATGTAAGTGCCCTAAAATGTCCTATTTCGATCCCAAAATCCTTTTTTCAAATTAAAAGGACTTGTACCATAGTCAAAATAGTATGTGAGGCTTCAAATATGGTCAGAGTTAGTTTTTGGATTGTGCCAGCTGAAAAAGTCTGAGTGTAAAGAAAAAAATATTAGCCCGAAAACGGGACAATCTAATATACCTATATTATTATTCATGCATTAAATAATAACTTGTATCAACACAGAGACTTGTATTTTTTGAAAACTGTATATTGTATTGAGATGTATATCTAATGATTCATTTTTTTGTCTTTAATAAAAAAAAGGGGGTAAATCGATTTACAACTTTACTGATAGTAAATAGCTCATAGGAGAAAGGAATTAAGGATCAATTCCTTTAGGCTAATCTACTTCTGTATATGAATCCATTTCCTAACTTCCAAAGTCTTAATAACAAGCAAGATTAGTGATAAAAAATGTATGTATTTAGGACATGTAAAAAAACAACAAAAGAAATCTAAAATCAACATGGGAACCCTGCCAATCTGAAGAATGTTTTGGTAGAGAGCAGCTTAGCCAATAAACAAGGACAGGTGTAAGAATTGCTACTATAATTGGTTCTATGGTTCGTTAAAATATTTCACGTGACAATACAGCCCAGGTTGGGTATCCCTGATATTTAGAGAAATGACTACAACCTCGATCCTCAATTCTATATTCCGAGTCCAAGAAATACTTAAACTTGTAATTCTGTAACAAATCTTCAGGGGTACTTATTGTCCTTCACTCACTAGTGAGTACTTTTATGTTGTGATGTAAATCGTGTGAATTTTTTATTTGGCCTGCATTTTTGGAATTGGTTATTTTGAAGAATTAATTTTCTATTCCTCAGCTGTTGTCATTCTTATTGTAGTGAACTTCTGTTCCTACTACATTTAATTATATTTAAAACTTGATTATACATTGTTGTGTGCTCATGTAAGAGGCTTTGAGGATTTGTTGCAGAGATATAATTGTAAGTCCTTGCTGGACTGGGAGTAGAATTGAGGATCGACGTCGGATTCTTGCATATGTTAATGTTTATTTTCTCCTCTTCCCTTGGCACAGCTGATTGTAGCTTATCTAATAAAATGTCATGAGAGCTAGGCTTCTCTGATATAGTCCATTCTTCAAAATGTCTGGCTAGCCCATCCTGATTTTCGGTTTCTTTTTTAAAACATGCCCAAAATAAAAGCGATTTTCATGACTACTTATACTGAATAACGATACAGCTTTGAAAAATAAAAAGTTATGAGCGTTTTTTCGCTTTATTTGTACAATAAAATTATCATAATTAGAAATGTCCGATTTAGATCAAATATGCACCGTTTTGTTGACTAACTCTTGTTCATTTTGAAGGAAATTTCATAATTCCGCGATTGAATAAGTCTGCGTCTCTATTGGTAAAAAAAAACTTGACCAACTCATTTTCACAAGTCTCTCTTGAGGCCAGTTTTGTACCATCAAGAAAATTTCGCAAATGATTGGAAAGGTGACAATCGCTTGGTGCCAGGTTTGGACTATACGGCGGGTGCAGTAGAACCTCCAAGCTTTCGGAGCTTCTGGCGCGTCGTTAACGATGTGTGTGGCCTGGCGTTGTCTTGATATAATACAGCACCCTTTCTATTGGACAATTATGGCCGCTTCCTGCTTCAATCTGGTAAGTTGTTGACAATATATGTCCAAATGGAGTAATTTGCCTAATGGGAGCAGCTCCTTTCCAATCACACCAAACACAAAGCATAACCTTCTTGGCTATTAATCCAGGCTTGTCGATCGTTTTCAGCCGCTTGACCGTGCTTTGATAACATTTTTTCGGCTGTTGTTCTCGTACATGACTCATTTTGTATCACGAGTCACCCTAGGCTTCAAAAAAGGGATCCTTTTTTTAACATTTCAGCAAAGAGTTGCATGCATCAATTCGATCCAAAAGGCTCTTTTGCGTCAATTCGTGGGACACCAAAACATTGAGGTTCTTCTATAAGACCAGCCTTATGCAAATGGTTCCAAACATCATTCTAGTTCATTTTCAATTCCTGAAGAATGGAATAACTGCACCCATGCTAGTACAACTCATTATTTCATCGACATTTTCTATGATTGACCTACCATAGCATGCCTCATCTTCGACGTCCATATTACTAGAACATAATCGTTGGAACCACGACTATGCTGTTGCATTCGATACTGTAGTGGTTCCATAAACAACACTATTTTTTTTTTTGGCCACCAGCTCCACCTTTTCACCTTGACCGTAGTGACACTGAAAATATATCATTTCTTTTCTTTTTTTACTTCCATTTTAGAACGCTGTAACACACAACTGGCTTCACCAAACACACAACTGTAAATTAAGTTTTTTTAAATGTACACCTAACCTTTAAACATACTTAAATCTTTTTTTGATGCGATGCATTAATCGTGAGACATCTATCCAAAAACGCTCAGAACTTTTTACTTAACTGATATTTTATACATCACTGACCAACGACCAGACGCAAAAGCTCTATTAAGCTTCTCAAGATCAGGATATTTAATTACGTCTTTTTCTAGTTGACAATCTGAACAGGCTTTTATATTTTCCAAAGCTTTATAATTATTTCTTCTTGAGGAAATAACATTTAGATGTAAGGTTTGTGGTTGTGGGTTAGACTTGTGGGTACGCTCATGAAAAAAAGTAGAGTATCCTTTAGGATTAGTTGGGGAGCTATACGTTCTATTCTTTCTTGGCTTGGAATAAAATTGAGGATTGCCATCGGAGTGATTCTTGTCAATTCTCTTGTATATTTCCTTCTCTCACTCCTCCTTCGTCATAATTAAACGCCATGATAGCTAAGGTGCTCATACCAAACATTCTTCAAATTGCCCGGGTATCCATTGTATTCATCGTGTGTTATAGCTGCTGACTACAAAAAATTCGGCGAAGAACGCTTAGAATTTTTTATACTTAACTTAATAAATATATCTTCATTAATTTTTTTTCCTTTTTATTAAAATAATGATTGGAACTTTTAAGGACTCACTCAAGTCAATTAGTCATGGATAATTATTATGAATTTGCAAAGGCAGGAGCAGCTACCTCGGTTTCATACTTGAGTGATGTGGTGGTGTAATAAAGCCATTTTTGATGGATAAGATTTATTAGTCAACTATCTAGGACCATTGTGCCTGGATAGCTTTGAGTATGAAAAATGCATTTATTGCAAAAAATAATAATAATGATAGCAATAATAACAAAAATAAAAAGGAACGTAAAGCTCATTCCGTAAAATATAATTATGACGCTGAATGACGGATGGGTTTCTCTCTCTCTCTCAAGTAATCATCATTATATACCAATATCTAATGATAATAAAAATGACAATTTAATAGTAAAGGACGGTATCATTATATTTTCTGTGCAAATGCAGTACATGTCTGTCTCATTTTAGTGTTGTATCGACTACAATCGAACCGAGCCGGTACGAATACAAATATAAAAAACACTGTGAACAAATATAAAAAACACAGTGTTAATTTCGTTAGCTGTGACCAGTAGAGTTGTGTCCAGGAGCGTTCGGAACGAGTGGGCTGAACCTTACTAGTCACAGCTAACAAAATTACCCCTCCCCCAAAAAAAAAATATTATTTTTGTTTGTTACTTAAAAATTTAATATTTGAATTTTTTTCCAAAAATTCGATTTTTGGAATTTTTTTCTAAAAATTTAATTTATGGAAATTACATTGGATTTTTGGAATTTTTTTCAAATATTTAAGATTTCAATTTTTTTTCAAAAATTCGATTTTGGAATTTTTTTAAAAATTTAATTTATGGAAATTACATTGGATTTTGATTTTTTTCAAATATTTAAGATTTCAATTTTTTTTTTAAATTTTTGATCTTTGAATAAAATTTAATTTATGGAAATTATCTAGATTTTTGAAAAAAAAATTCAAAAATTTAAGATTTGGAATTTCATTTTTGAAATTTTTTTCTAAAAATTTTTATTTCCACTGAATAACTGGGGATTTTTTAAATTATTAAAAAAAAATTAATATTTGAAATTTTTTTTTCCAAAAATTTAATTTTTGAAAATACCTGTGGATTTTTGAAAAAATTGAATGTTTGAATTATTTTTGAAAAAAGTAAATGTTTGAAATGTTTTTGAAAAAAGTCATTGTTTGAAATGTTTCTGAAGAATCGTAATATTTGAAATTTAAAAAAAAAATTTAATTTGGTATTTTTTTTTCACAAAATCCAAAACCAAGCCCCTTCAAAATATAATCCTGCAGACGCCCGTTGGGTCAGTCCTCATTCAGAATAAGTGTTAGATAGTAACGAAAGAAAGAAAAAAGTGGGGTTTTTACCAAGCATAAACATGCTCAGGCCCAAAGTTAATAGAAATACAAGTTTAGACCATCATGTAATCGGGCTTGCTATAATTTTTAATTTGATGTACTGTACCGACTTCTCGGCAAGACAGACAAATTTGGACGTCATAGAATATAACATCAGTACTCTAACCGTAACCGTCAAGGAAGGCGATATATCGGTACTCTTGCTAACAGTGATACTCTATGACATCACAATTAACCAGCGTGGTGAAAGTCAAACATCAGCGGAAAAGCGATATGATATAACCTTGTATTTCTATTAATCTTGCCCGAGCCTTTATATTTAAGCTCAAACAAATCTACCAAGCTAAAAGCTTGGTAGGAATTTGTACTCCCAAGCTTGAAAGGCCAAAGACAATAGTTACACGTAATCGCTAATATTTGAATACATAAATTTTGGAGGATTTTGGAGAAATACAGGAGTTCCTGCTCCAAAATACTAGAAAATGTTACAGGTTCGAAGACCCGAATATTCCTTAGTCACTTAAATCATCTTCTAATGAGTATGAGTTGGGCGAATAAAGGATAATCCCGGGAAATACGAGATGATAAATTCCCTTAAGTATGTTTTATTTATTTTAAGAATAAATATTAAATAATTTAGTCGCTGTAACCCGATCCCATGCCCCCCTAAAAAAAGGAGTAAATGATGATGAATTTAATTTTTGCTGGATTACTAATAAATTAAACTTATAATATGAAATACTTAAATACTAAATTCCCTGTTAAGAGGTCATTTATAAGCCACGTGTTTCTTTTATCACATATGATTTACCAGTCTTCCATTTGGACAAACATGTTCCTTTTAATTACCCCCCTCCCCCTCCATTCCTAATGACGCTTTTTATAGAAAATAATGTTTTATTCGATTTTTAAACTCAACTTTTTCTCAGGTCTTCTAGTGATCTTTCTTTCATCTAATGAAATTTTTTAAATAAAAATTTTCTATTTCTAAATATCCTTTTTTAAAAAGGTTCCGAATTTTTAAAAAAAAAAAATTTCATATTTTTCAGGTATACGTAGTTTTTAGTTGATCTCTCACCACCTTCACGAGGATGGACGTGGTTGAGGCCTTATTTCTCTCCCTCCTAAGTGACCGTGTGGTTTGTGAATCCCCATGAAATAATATATTTCCTGTGAATTTTCCGTAAGTGCAATCCCACGATGATGAATTCTATGAAAATGAGATCCCAAGAGATAAACATCTCTTGAGGAATAAAAATTAAATATGTTCCACCGGTATTAAAAATTAAATAAAACTGAAAATGAAGGTGTAATTCTGAGAATTTGAAAAATGTTTTGGGTGCAGCTTAGCTAAATTATATAATAATGTAGGGTGTTTTGCAAATTTTTTTTGAAAAAAAAAAAATGGAAATTTTTTTTTTTTTAAATTTTTTTAAAATTCAGAACTGATAAGAAAAACTGATTTTTTTTTTTTTTTGGGAGGAAACCATTCTTTGAGTATAAACAAACTATTATAAATATTGCATCATCTCGTCATCATGAGTGAGCAAAAAGCCAAAAGGAAGCGCATATCCGATCTTCTAAATGCTGAAATTGAGGTATAGAGAATAATGGACATTGTGAAGTGCTCCAGAAGCTTGGCTTTCAATGTGGCCATGATGAAGAATTGGCTGGAAAATACCTCTCCAGGAATGCAAGAACTGGAGAGGGATCCGAAGTTCTGGTACAGATTGGAAAGATTAAGGAAGACCCCGCCAAATCGATAAATTGCCTCACCAACGACTTCAATAAGGAGGAGCCATTTAACATTTTTATTTTTCTTTTTGTCATTATTTAAAAATTTCATTATTATTGAAGCATTTTTAAAGTCTCGACTACACGTTTTCTCCTAACACAGTAAACCTCTAGGCAGTACTACCAGAACCAAATAGCCAAGGGGCCATTTCTCCCAATTTTGCAGGGGGCTTGGCTTTCAGAATTTTTCCGAAAAAAAATCCATTACCTCCATTTACATAAAAAAGTTAATTTTTTTCTAAAAATTTCAAAAATCCATTGTTATTCACAGAAAATTAATTTATTAGAAATAAAAAATATTCAAATTCCATGAAAAAATTAAATTTTTCGAAACAAATTTCAAAAATCTACAACTATTTACCATAAATTGTCAAAATATTAAATTTTTCGAAAACAAATTTCAAAAAATCTACAACTATTTACCCATAAATTTTTGCTGTGAAAATATTTCAAAGATTCACAGCTATTTAAAAAATTAATTTTTTGGAAAACAATTTCAAACATTAATTTGTTTGCTCTGTTGCGTCATTTACCTAAATGACGTATACAAAATTCTAGTAAATAGGACAAATTCCTTAATTTTGTTTAGGGGGCGTCCCCTTCGGACCCTCAGCAAATACATTCCAGTACCGGTGCCCCTGAGAATAACTGAACTATTATACCTGAAAAAATATCGCTAAATCACGGTTCCTTAATTTCTCGGAACAATTTATATTTAAATATATCAACAAAACCTCTCACTAAAATGTTCTATTCTTACTTTTAACAATAAAATAATATATAATGAGTCATTCCTTGAAGGAGATGAATTCAAAAAGATACGAAATGATCCATCATTTATCATCTATCATCAAAGGCTCTTGTTAGTGTTACTTATTCCAACAAAATAATATGTATGTATATAGTATATAGAATCACAACTAAATCACTACATAGAAGAAGAGAATCATTTTTGGTATGATGCCTTTTGTTGTGTAGGTAGGGTACATAATATCTTATTGGCACGAAGTCACGCTGTATAAAAAAATAAATGATGGATCAGATGCTAGTTTAAGTGTTGAAAAAATTATTGTTCTTTAAATAAGTTGAGTCTTTACTTCATTTTCCATTTATTTTATAAATGGATCCCATATTTTGATGGATGCAAATGATAAAACTGAATCCTTATATTATTTTGCAGGCCGTTAAAGACTCGGACTGTTTGATGTACAAGAATAGCCAGTAGGGCGCACTCTACCCAATAAAAACCTGACCATTATGGAAACTCTTTTTGGAACCCCTAATTGAAATCCCTTTGGTCAAATCGCAACTAAGATATTTACGATATAACTAATAAACATTAAACAAAGACACTATTAAAACTGTTTGATTCTCTAGAATAGCCATTAATGCGCCCTTTATCCAATCAAAACCTGACAGGATCTCAATTTTAAACACTAAGAGGAAAACTACATCCACAGCGGGTGCCAAGCATTCTCCCGCCGCCTGGAAGCCATCAGTGCCATTAAGGGCGGCATAAATTAATGATTAGCAGAGCTCAGACACACATCTATTTATAGTATTAAGTTTTTTGAAATACTATTGTTAACTAATGAATTAAACCTTCTTAAAGTTTAAAATTCAGTGTGTTGAGTTTTTAATGGAGTACTCGATAATTTTTGAAGGATTTTTTTTAATTAGAGCATTTCTCCGGTCAAATATAATGGGTTTATGTACTTAAATTGCAATTCCACTATATGATTTAAAAAAACAAGAATGTCGATGAACCGAATCCTAAATTTTTGATTCAAATCTAACACTATTAAATAGCCATTTATAGGTGAATCTCTTCAACTTCATTAAAAAAAAAAAAAAAAAAAACCAAAGATTTAAGTTTAGTCGGATTTTATGCCATAATATAAGTAATTCCCAATAACTATTTTATTGGACTATTATTCATTAAATGAACTTGTAGTAATACGTTATATTCACTCCTTAATACAGAATACATTTGGATTGAACAAATCAACGATTTAAGAATAGTGATATCGGTAGGTTGAGCAAATTGGGACTTACTTATTCTCTATTAGTTTCAAGGCCTTCAGAAAAAGGCCATATTTTTCATAGTTTAAAAAAAAATTATTTTTAAGATTCAAAGTTCACAGCTTAAAGATAATTTGATAATTATTCATTTAAGAAAAACAAAACAAATGCAACGTCATATTATACACTTTGTGTCAGCTGATATATGTCTTCAATCATTTGCGCATCTTGTAGCCTCTATGTCAGGGACATCTGCAGGATTACATATGTATATATATTTCTTTGAGGGCGGGGGCTTATTTTTATGAATTCCCTAATTTGAGGATATTTTGTCCAAGACAAAATTCCTTCATGGTGGGGGGCATCCTCCAGCCCTCAACCTGTGATCGCCAGATGTCCAGCACATCTTATCAATTGATGCAACGTCGGTAGTATTGCAGAAAACTTGAATTTTTGCATAAGTTCGACTTCCTCTTAGGGTTTCAAATTTGGTAAAATTACGTAAAAATAAAATTAGGTAAAGTTGATAAAAAATTAGGTAAAAATAAAATTACGTAAAAAATATAAAATTAGGTAAAAAATTTGATAAAAATTAGGATAAAAATTTGATAAAATTTACGTAAAAATTTGATAAAATTAGGTAAAAATTTGATAAAATTAGGTAAAAATTTGATAAAATTAGGTAAAAATTTGATAAAAATTAGGTAAAAATTAGGTTTGATGCTAGGGTTTGACTGGATAAAGGGTATCCTGGTGGCTATTTGTGTACATTAACAGTCTCTATAGATATAAAAAAGATAGAGTATGATATCAAGAAGAAGTTGACGCTATTAAAGTGAACCAAAATCAAAATCATGAAGGGTATTTCAAAATTTTGATGGATTGTAAGGTTTAAGTCCTTTTATTTGTCATTCCTATTTATTTTGACACCCAAAAGTTCATTATTTCCCTTGATAATAAAAAAAAGAAAATAGTTTTTCATTGTTATTAAACTTTTTTGTTTATGCGCCAAAATGTCGGATATCACATAAAAACACTTTTTGCACCAAAAATGATTTTATTATGATTTCCCCTCTATTTTGTAGAGTAGAATCGTAGGGAAGTTTAATAATTCATTTACGAATTCCAATTAGGTAATTTCATTACTAAATCTAAAAATCAAGTGGCGAAAGGAAGACCACGTGAATAATACTTGTCAACTATAATTGTCTAGGTGATTACTTTTTTGTCCGCTTGGAGCGTCGAATACACTTGAATATTACTCTATAACTAAATATGCAACCTTTATGAATTCACACCACTTTTTAGTTGAATTATGTGAAAGAAAGAAAACATTCACGAAAGAAAATGATAAAAAGCGACATCTGGTGTATGGAAAATGATACTAATAAGACAATGAATCTACTCATACTAATAAGTGCACTCAGTTGCATGGTACTTCCTGGAATTAGGCTTTGGATCGTATAAAATATTACCCATCTTTTTCATTAAGATATTAAAATACTTTAAGAATCATCATCAGTATGACATAGAACAGACACTTTAAGAACATTGCAGGCTGACAAGTTGGGATTTTTTGTTTTGATATTTTGTCTCAATATGAGGCCTTGTAACTATCATTTCATAATTGTTTATGTCAGGTACTATGTTTTCTGATTTCTGTTGAGGTATTTTTTTATATAACTGTTGTATTTCTAAGATTTTAGAGGTCTAAGTAGAAAATTAATTTTAAATTATAATGTTTATTTATGTTTTATTCTAAACACAAATTTTCTTTTGTTCATTTAAAAATGAGTACAAATTTAACTTTTTTTTACTATATGTGTGCATGTCTGAATAGACCTAGATGAAAAAAGAAAAAAAGAAGAAAAAAAAGCGCTTCGCCACTTTTTTTTTTATAGCTTTGTATAATAATACTAGCAAAGGATTGCACGACGTGGCTGGGGCCAAGGAGAGAGCGGGAAATCACATTGACAATGGTCAATATCATTTTTTCTTAATGTTCAGAGGCCATTGACGGGGGCGAACATTATAATATATGTATTATTATAAATTTAAAAAAAATAATGGTGCTATAAACTTCAAATAACATAACAATATATATGCATGTAAAAATTTGTCTAGTTGAGAATTCTATCTTTTAGTTTTGTAAAAAAAATTTGTTAAACCGAAATTTGCAAAAACTGTTTGAATGTAATTTTGCCAAAAAAGTAGCTAATAAAATTTATTGTTATTGTAATGAAGAGCAGAGACCTACCAATATTTTTTTTCGTGCTTGTAAAAAAATAGTTATGGAGAATAATGTTGTCCAAAAAATAACCCTATATAATTGGTTTATTTTTGAAAGTATTGCAAAAATTATTTAATCAAATGTTCTGGAAATTGAAAATACCATATTTTAACTTATATGTCCAAAATGCATCGTTTATTGGCATTTCTTCTTTACAAATTTCAAATTGACGTTTGATGAAAAAATGAGCAAAAAAAGAAGGAAAAAAATCTAAAATTTGTATAGAAAATGACAGATATTTCAGCCAAGAATTTTTTTATATGTGCCATATTTTTACGCAAAAGAATCTCCAAACAAATTTTTTATAACTTTATTCTATCTACGAATAAAATATTCCATTAAAAATACATTTTTGGCACCTGAAAAAAAAAAAAAAATCAATTTCCACCGATTTCTTTTTTTGACCATAACTTTTTAATTTTGAACAAATTTAGAAAACATCGCTGTTGGTATTGTTGCTTTAATAGATGCCAGTCACTTTTTGATTTATAATTCAAGACCCTATATGGTCTACCTGAGCTTCAAAAAATAGTTTTTGTGTTTAGGGTATAATATTTGGTTCAAAAGAGGAAGCCTTACAAAATTTCAGTCTCCTAGGGTTAGACACACCGATAAACACAAACTAGGAGGAATTTTTTTTTTTGAGTTTCTTTAAAAAATAAAAAGATTATTCCCTAGTTTTATTGATGACTTATGGATACCTAAAGGGATTATAAATCGAGTAAAGAGGCAACAAGACAGTGGAAATGGCAATGGAACAAAAACCTTTACCTAAATTATGTTAGCCCATTTACTTATTCTCAATAAAAAAATAATAACAATATCAATTCCATCTAGAGATGCAAATCGGGTGAACTTTTTAGCTCGCCTGTTTTTTTATTGAGTTGGCAAACTGATGAGTGAATTTTCTTTGCCTAAGCCTCCGTCATTAGTCTCGATGCTATTACGTATCCCTGATAATGCTTAATATGAGCTAATTCCAATTCAACCAATTAAAGATCAGAACACTGATTGGTGGAAAAGAAGCATAGACAGCTGACAACAAAATATACTCTACATTGTGCAGACTCAAAACTTGCAGTAACATTTAATTACGATTTGGTTCCCTTTATCACACTTTTCAATTAGAAGTTTTTATTACGTAGCCAAACCACAGCTGAAATAAAAATAAACTAGTTTTGTTTGTAGTCCATGTCTCTAAGTGTTTGATTTTCAACTTTTTTCGAATTTCGATTACCGCTAGTACAGAAAAAATGTTATATAGTATTAAAAATTACCGATACATAATTGCATTATCCTACGAGGTCATCTTGATCAAACTAAGAAAAAAAGGCAAAAACTCGTTACTTAGTCAATATAGATACCAAGAGGACATTTTTAGTTATTTTGCATCGAATTATTTTGGTAGATATTTTGATAAATGATAAAAAGTGTATAGTTTTTTTTTTATAAAATTATATCATGAAACAAAAAAAGAGAAAAAAGATTGGAAAATTGGATGCCCCGGGTATAGCACGCATCTTTTTTTAAAAAGCAAAGATCAAAATTATCTTAACTTATTCTCTCTTTTTGTTCCGTTGGATAGCTCTTAAAAAAACAACTTTAGTAATATTTTGTATAGGTTAAAATAATGTCATTAATGAATTTAAAATAATGAGTTATACTATATTTAATCCTGACTAAATAAACAACTTTTGTCTCCTTTCAAACTTTGAACTAAATTGATGTGCTACTTATAGATGAAAGCGTAGGAAAAGTAATTTTTGCAAAGGTCATTCTCTTTTCCAAGCTAGCCATAATCGAAATTCGAAAAGAAGTTGACAAACAAACCACTCGACTGTAGAGAACGTTGGCATCCCCATCCGGACTTGCTACAACCTCACCAAGTCCATTAAAGGCCCAAAAATTATACAACAAAGATATGGCTGACATCTGGCGGGCCTCCATGTGGCCCTCCTTCAGCACTGACTTCATCTCCCTGGAATTTGAAGTTTAGGGCGTTTTGGACAAGAGTGTCTAACACACCTTGCATCCAAATTTGCATTCACTCCGAGCTCCCATCATGACAACATGATAATCCATGAACACTTCCATCATCTCACTTTGCTCCCCTAAATTATGGAATCTGGGGCCATGTGGAAAGTAGAACCTGAGTCAACATCCAACTCTTCTGTCAATCCCCTTTTAATCTGCTGTTGAGGAGTCTGACATGTCAGAGGACTATGTTATGATGGTCTGCAGTGCCTTGAGGCGAAGAGTTGAGACAATGGCTAAGGCAAGAGGTGAACATTTGGAGAAATGAAAGTTGAAGATTATACGTTGGACTCGGCTAAGTTTTTTCTTCGCAATTCACTGAGCCAGACTCAAATACCTTGACGTCTCAAAATTTAATGGCCTGTTACTGTACTCTATTGAATCTTTCTACCAAATTTGATCAAAATTGATTTGTAACTTTTGGCGTAATTCTGATGACTAACAAACAAACGCAAAAACATATCCTCTGTTCAATACTTTTGGCGAGGAAAAATGTGAAAAATCCAAACTCACAGTAAAGCTTTTTATCAGAAGGTATTTGTACCACGGAGTAATTTTAATTTTTACAACCTATATCCGTTTCCCTCTTAGTGTTTATAATTTGAGATCCTGTAAGGTTTTGATTGGATAAAGGGATATTCTTGCACATCAAACAGTCCCTATAGAATGTTTTTTGTGACGTCAATATTGAGGCGTATAGAAACAACCAAGTTTTATCGGAATAAAAACCTTTTTCTCTTAACATTATGAACTACTGCATGCCAAAAATTGAACAACGAATAACTTAAATCTTCCTGTCTATCTAAACTACAAGGTCTTTAATGACCATCTAGAACTACATTCTGAACAATAAGGAAAGTATTATTCTCGGTTATTTCAATTTTAAAGTGAGAGGTTAAGCGTTAGATTAACATTAGTTGCGCAACTTTTAATTCAGAACAAGTATTTACGATGGATTAGACCAGGAGGAACACCATCATGAAATTTGCTTGGGTGGGACACAGCTCAGCGTACATCAAGTGGATGATCGGGTATTCAAAGAGCACAGAAAAACAAACATTTGCTTACAGACAAAATGAAGGCCACCCGGGAAAAGAAAAATACTGAACGATTTTATATCCAATGGTAATCTTTTATTCGGATGGGAAATAGTATACTGTCGACAGATGCAGAACGACAGTGATTGGTCACCGAGAGAGCTAATGTGTCCCACGTCTTTAAAACCAAATTTCCTGCCAGCATAATGAACCTTGGGGTCATTTGGAGCAACACCAGTGTCATGCTCCCCCATCTTCTTTGAGCCGAAAGAGGGGGTAGATGCCGACAGGTACTGTGAACTCCTTTCTGACCAAGTGATACCGTGGATGAAAGCTGAGGCGAATGGTCTCACGTTCCTATTTCAACAAGACTTAGCCCCCTCTAACAGGGGCTCCAAGACCCAAAACTTGTTTAAAGAAGAGAAGGTATCATTTCGGAATACCCCAGGCCTGGACCTCTAACTCCCTTTTATGAATCCCACGGATTACTTCTTTAAGGGAGAGTTAGAGAGTAAGGTATCTACCAATTCACACAAAAGCATCGACTCCTTGAAGACCTCTGTCATCAAGTTCTCTGGGGAAAAGTCTCCCCGCACAAGTGGTCAAGTGCGAATGATTGGCGAAGATGGCGGACACATTGAATGATTTTTTTGTTTTGTATTATTAGAACTTGTAAATACTAACCTCTACTTGCTTCCCTTATTGATTAGATGCAGATGATTATTACGATGATTAGAAGCAGTTAAATGTGGTTCGGATTTACCTGAAAAACCCTGTATATTCCACCAATCATCCATGTTTTATTATTTATGGTATATTACAAAAAAATTCAAATACAATTTTTTTCTTTTAAACCTGTTTTATCTATTAGATAATGGTAAAAGACATGATTTTGGTATCAAAATCATGTATCTGGCTTCAATATTATGACCAATTTATCATCAAAATTTAACGTCTTTTTTCCCCCCTACTGTTTATGTTATAACTTTCACCAAAATCTGTGATTTAATAAAATATGATATTCCCATAAAACAACACAACTTCCTTAAACATCATCACGAGAAGAGAGTCAAGAGAATTGACTGACATTTTGAGGAATTACAGAGTACAGTATTCTGCATAAGATGATTGTTTAGAATACTTGCAATTGAATTGTATAATTTGAAATTCGAGTACATTTATCTTCCCACGCTCTCCAGACAATAAATGAAAATTAGTAAAAAAGAAAGATGGGTTAAAAATTAAGACAAAGTACTTTCATAAAAATTGAATGTGCTTATGTCGGATAAAAATATATGTACTTTGAATACACAAATTGACTTGAAACTCTACGAAATACTAGATAAGTAAATGTTTTAACGTCCATTGTATCTTTTATTTGATCCATTACACTTTATTTGTAATTTTGAAAGCTAATTTGAGATAATTTATTTTCCAGGAAATGCTGCAATTAAATTAAGCAACAAATTGAAAAAAAAAATAATAAACTTGGTGAAAGATTAAGAACTTATCTACATTAAATATAGATAACGTCAAATGGATTTCCCTATTAAAATAATGAAATCCAGCATTTTCATGTAGATCCATAAACACTTCTAGACTTCTACACACGCCTCTTGCAAGTTTTTTCTCTCCGTAAATTGGTATCCTGTAACATATCTATTTTCATATTGTAGGTAAAAATTAAGTGTTATAATGGAAATAATAAGATATTTTTCTCCAATAATCCTATTTTTCTCATCCATTTACAATTGATAAATTGAACCAATTAATTTAATTTGAATCCAATATTCCTGTTTATCCTTAGCATCAAGTAGTATTCAATGCAAGTGTTAGGCCATTTTGTAATATTAGAACCATTTGTTGGAGTTTAACCCATTAAGGACGTTGCGTAGATTTATCTACGTTCTACTTTTTTCTGAAGCAATATTAGTTTTGGCGAATATAATTACCTTTTTTTTTTCTTTCGTTTATATCCTTCTACTTTAAAAAATAATATTGACTGGTTTTTTGCTTTTGTTTTAATGTGTTCCTTCAGTTTTTAAGTCAGATTGAAATAATGGCTAGAAGAAAAATGTGCACAGCACAAAGTCCAAATTCGTCCATATTCTTGCTTGGGGTCACAGAGGCTCTGTTCTCAAAAATGGAGCACATTGAGTCATCCATGACGTGTAGGTCGGGATGAAGGGAGTGCATACTGCCTTCTCTTTGAATCCATTCAAATTTCCCTCACACCACCGCTATGTCTCTCTGGCTGTGTGGGAGGGGTCATCATCCTGCTAGAAGGTCTATGGCTCATTGTAGAAGTGCTGATGGGCCCAGGGAACAAGACCTTCCTGCGGGATGGTGCTGATGTATTCCTTGGTGGTGATCTTTACCTCGGCCATCACAAACATCAATGGGAACTTCCCTCCCTCAGTAAAATCATCACAGACTGTAGCTTCTTCACTCTGTTGACTCCATGGTCACCTAGCACACCTTCATCCAATCCGATCATTTTGGGGGTTAAAACCCTGTTCTACAGGAAAATCTTCTCATCACTGAACACAATGTTGGGAGCCGTGCCAGTCCTTAGCTTCTGAAGAAAGTCATTGCTTCTCTCAAGTC
This sequence comes from Lepeophtheirus salmonis, assembly GCF_016086655.4. Lineage (NCBI taxonomy): Eukaryota > Metazoa > Arthropoda > Copepoda > Siphonostomatoida > Caligidae > Lepeophtheirus > Lepeophtheirus salmonis. The sequence goes on along the minus strand of NW_027293887.1, from coordinate 38,261 downwards.
TTTTAGCCTTGAACTTGCTTGACAGGGGATGTTGCCTCTTCAATTAGTAGGGATACATCCCAAGGTCATCTCAGATAAGGTTTCACCCATGTTGAAATCCTTGGCCCTCTTGGTGAGGTTCCTCCTGGGATTTCTTGCAAGCCTTATCTTGTCTACCTTGACCACTTCGGGCGTCCTTTTTAACCTTAGTCTGTCCATGATAAATTGAGTCTCCTCGTCCATTTCAATGGTTCCCTGGATGAGCATGGGATCGACTTCCAGGCTCTTCAGATTCCTCAAAATGGCTGGTCGCGGTTTGCCCTTCAGGTACTCCTTAATTATCGCCTCTCTATTGGCTTCCATTGTGGTTAATAAAACTGTTATTTTATTCAAAACTCTTTTTTTTGATCTAGTTTCGACCCAACTAGAGTTTAAACAGAATATATTGCTCCTTACATATAATTATATTATTTAATTTAACAGGACTTTCTGGGGACCCTGTATATGATTAAAGCAAAGTTTGTATGTACGATTGTATGCAAAAAGTAAGTGGGTTAACTATATATTGTGCGTCCCATGGCGTCCTATTTCTGCCTGACTGGGGCTATGAGGGCCTCAATGTTTGGATAAAGGACACTGCAGACCTTCATTATCATAGCAATGTCTTTGGTTATTTTACGTTTCCTTGTTAAATTTCATGCCGATCTGTTCGACCTTTTTGGATTCCAAGGAAACGAAAAAAATAAAAATAAATAAACAACACACAGACTTATAAATATAAAATATTAGCTTTTTGATATCTACCATTTCAAAGACCACCACATAATTTTATTGTATGTCATATACATTTCTATACAATGAGTCCTACCATAATATTAATATTTTATTATTGAAGGAAGTTGTAGAAACTCTATGCAAAAAAACTTTTTGTGCGTGACTTTATGATATATATTTTACATCAATTTAAATGTCGTAATAAAACATATTATTACATATGTATTTATAAATCTGTTTGATACATTTTTGTCACATTTTTATTGGCCTACATACTTAGATTTGTACAAATCAAAGCAAATTTACTGCTAACATACTTTGGAAATGGAAGAACAAGGTATATGCATAATATATAGGTCATGGGACTACAAGCCTGAATCATCACTACTCCTAAAGCACTTTTGGTAATGTAACAAGAAAAGAAATCAAAAATGACTGTGATAATCCTTACAGTTGGAAGTATGTTTAGGATGAGAGCAGCTGTCGACGCTGCGACAAGCTTTGAGGAGAGGGAAATAAACAAAAGTCTCTGTTTATAGCCTGGATATATGGGTTTGAATTACTCCGATGTGGATCCTCTATTCTACTCCAAGTCCAACAAAGGCTTAGAGGGTGACCCATAAGTCATAGGACAACGTCAAGAAAGGAACCAAATATTTGTTTCTTGAAACATCTTTTTACACCATTGTAATCAATGTGAATTTCCTTTAAAATGAGTGCCAATCCATTGCATATGACCGCCACCATTTGCAGCAACTACAGCTCTCAGAAGATACTTTACACGCATTGCAGACGCTATGGCAGCCTACAAATAGTCATCACTGCGGTAGGGAAGTCAACAATAACCTCCTTCTCCTGAATGGACTATATGGATAAGTCCATGACGTGGATATCTGGGGAAGAGGGGGGGGGCGCATGTCCTTCCTACCAAAGTACTAGAAAGTGGAACATTTTTTGGAGTATGTGAAGGTGCTCTACTTCTGTTGTAAGCAGTATTACGCTTCTTAGGTATGCTCCGGGATCCCTTCTCCCTGAATGGACTATATGGATAAGTCAATGACGTGGATATCTGGGGAAGAGGGGGGGGGATGCATGTCCTTCCTACCAAAGTACTAGAAAGTGGAACATTTTTTGGAGTATGTGAAGGTGCTCTACTTCTGTTGTAAGCAGCATTACCCTTCTTAGGGATGCTCCGGGATCCCTAAGAAGTACTTGGAACTATAAAGTGTTCTAATAGACACGTTGATTGACCTTCATACCCTTGGGAAAGAACAAGGAAAACAAGTGTTTTCCTTTGTATCCCATGTCTCTAACTGTAAACGTGCCGGAGCAACAGCAGAAAAGGAAAATGCAAATAAGATCTCCCCGCTGTCGGTGTCAGTGTTGAGATAGCTGTACCTACCGTTGGCATTTCATTTCCATCCAGACTGTCTACAACATCAAAAGACAATTACAGCCCCATACATAAAAAATAATCACAAATTCTGCAGCAAACACATGACTGACTTTTTGCCCTGCCGCGATGTAGCCCTCCTCTAGGCCTGAGCTCAACCCATGGAATTTCCAGTTTGGGGCGTCTTACAGAAGAATATATCCTGCACCACTCATACAAATTTGGATATGCTCCCCGCAGACTTAATGATAGCGTGGTACACCATGGACACGGTATTCATCGTTAAGAGATCCGAATCTGTTCGCCGGCGTGTCGAGGCCTGTATTGCTTGTGAAGGAGGACGTATTGAATAAAAATATAGCTAGATATTGATTTTTCTGTTTTTGATTGAAACAAATCCATGTTTGTTATTTGGTCATGCTATGCCAAGTTTTAGGAGGTGCATCCTCAGGATTATATTTTGCATAGGCTTAGTTTTTTGGAATTTTTTGAAAATTTAAATTTTTGAAAATATTTCAAAAATCCATTGCTATCCACAAAAATTAATTTTTTGCATAAAAAAATTGAAATATCTAATTTTTTGGAAACCAATTTCAAAAATCCACAGCTGTTCACACAAAATTAAATTTTTTCATATAATTTTTTTAAAAATCCACAGATATTTACAAAAAATCCACAGATATTTACAAACAATCCACAGATATTTACAAAAATCCACAGATATTTACAAAAAATCCACAGATATTTACACAAAAATCCACAGATATTTACAAAAAATCCATTGATATTTACAAAAAATCCAAAATTATATTTTTGGGGAAAACATTTCAAAAATGATATTTCCTTTTTTTTGAATTTTTTTTTAAATATCAAAAATCCACAGCTATTTACAAAAATTTAATTAAAAAAAAAAACAAATAGTTGAAGGGTAAAACTCCTTTTTTTTTTTGGGGGGCTACAGCTAGCCCCAAACCCCCTGCGAAGGTCCCAACTAAGGGACTATAAGCCTGAACCATTACCTTTAATACATCTACGATATCAGCAATGTACATACATCAAATCATCACAAAATCTAATCAAATTAGCATTTACACGTCACATTCATACCTGTATAGCCGTGTATGTGTTCACACAATAAAATGTACAGATAAAATATTTGCAATATCCTTGCAAAAAGTAATATATAAATATTGTAGAACTGTGCTTAAGTATGTTTGTATATATACATATTTTATTGCCTTGACTGACACCTTTTTAAAAAATAAAAATATTGAGGAATTATTATATTTCCGTCAGTCTCATATTTTTTTGCTGTCTCGAGTTTTTTCGTTTTGTTTTTTGATTTGATTTGTTGTTTAGATATTTTAATATTATTTATTTTAGCATGAATCAAAATGAATTCCATATGGGGGGGGGGGCACTGATATAAGCAATATTTCCTTTAGAAAACATGAAACTGTGGTAATTCTCACAATTTAAAGAAGTTTTGGAGGAGAACAGTTTAGCTCTTTATTAGATAAGCTGAAAGTAGCCGCGAAAAGAAGAAAATACAGAGATTGAAATCTGGTCAATGAATGAAATAAATTCGTATTTCGATTTATTAAAGCATAAGCAATTATGCTTACAAAACAAAACAAACCTGAGATCTCTGGCTTACGTAGAAGTCGAGAAAATAACACTTATTTTCCTTGTTTGCTTATTTCTTTTTTCATGTAGCTACTTGGAGCTAATACAATTAAAGGTAATGACAATTAACCTTCTTTCCTCCTAAACCCATTATTCAAATTGTCAGTGTTAATACTCAGTTTCTACAGAAATATGTATTTATTGTAACAATGTAGCAGCGAGCGTTCGCGTAATATTAAAAAAGAAAAGAAAACGGAGTATAAGCTCCCCCCTTTTTTTGGACGGGACAAACTGAGAAGTGTTTTTTTTCTTTTCCAATGCTAGACACTCCACAAGGAGCACAAAAAATATTCATCCAAGAAATCCAAACATCAACAAAAGACAATGAAATACACTGTATATTTTTGTGAGGGTAAAGTAACGCCATGATTTAATAGGCTATAGTCATTAGTTTTCGTAGTATACATATATATTTTGTCCAAATGTAACTCAACTTTAAGCAGAAAAAATAAATAAAAACATCGAAAAGAGGGACAGCATTCATAGAGGGGTTCGAACATACTCATTTTTTAAATTTTTAACCTTTATTTAGACAGATAATAATTTATAAAAATTAGAATTATCTAAAATTTTCTGCTGAAGATGCATTTACAAAATATCATTAAACATTATAGTTTAAAATTTTTTCACCATATTAAAGGCCTTCAAACATAAAATATTCATATATCTAAATTTAATAACAATAGCCTCTAAAATCAATAAAATACAAACATAAAATATTAATAGCAAATTTGCTTTTAAACCAACAACTAGCTTGTTTTTTTTTCCTTCTAAAAAGTTTGAGTATCTTCTGTAAAGTCCAAAAATGTCTTGATGCGTTTGATGAATTATGTCTAATGATATCAGAGGCCCAGTCCCAAGTACCCTCGATTGCCCTAGGTATCTTCAACTCGAACACTACATATCTAGCCACCGCCGAAATTAAAATATCACAAATATCTTCCGCAACCACGGGTTCTCCTACAGTTACCTTCTTAGCTAGGTACCTCTTTTCCTTTAATAAAGCATTCCTATCGACCTAGCTTTAGGGTTACTTTCTTTCTTTTTGGATGACATGCCGAATAGAATTATCGCCGTTATTATATTAACTTTATTGTCCTCCAGACACTTCAGGTTTAATCTAATAAATGATCTCAGAATATGTAATTGTGGACATTCTGAAAAAAGTTTGTCTAATGATATTGAATAGTTTACCACAATCTTTACATGGTATGTTGAAAAAGAAAATTCCTGTGGCTATCTGAAATTGAGCTGTGAGTTTTCTTCGATCAGCAATGCGGGAAGTCGAAGACATAATCCTATCCATCCCATTAAGAGATAGATTTAGTTCCCTAATCCATCCATCACACCTTGACGACACAGATACCTCTTTTGAATTAGAAAAATACATTTTCAAATGCCAAGGAACGGGTACATTGTGTAGCTTGGCATGCCTTATCAGAGTAAATTTAAACATCCCGGTAAAAAAAACCCAGAGTGAACACTAATATCAGGTATTGTTAGCTGATTTTTTGTAAGTGCCTCCCATTCTAAAGACACCGGGTCACGTAAATTCTTAAAAAAAGGTTTCTTCCCAAGGTTCTTATGAATAATATCCACAGCCGTTCCACAATCGTAAGTGGGAGTCGCTATCCAAAGAGCCCGTTGTGTTGCAGCAAGCATAGGGGAAAAGTCTTCTATATATCCATTTATAAGATCAGTTCCAAGTATAACATATTCATAGTATGGACTTGATGTTATCACATATCTCCACTCCATGTTGGGATTCTTCGTTATATCATCAAAAACTTTCGAATAAATTTTTGTGATTATGTTTACAATAAATTTGAGCCCACCACCTAATCGATTTCTTGGTCTATTTAAAGTTGAAATGTATTTCCGATGAAAAAGATTACTTAACCAAAAATTATCCTCTAATATGGCGTCCTCCGCCAATATTGGTAAAGAGATGGCCTTATATAAAACATTTGGAATAAAAAAAGTGTTATAAAGGTATATTCTTTTTTGAAGGTTAAAATTGCGCCAGCCTTGAATAAAATTATTGACTCTCGTTTTTAGTTCCAGTCAAATTAATTCTGAGGTACCAAAGCCCACCGATTTAATGCCTAAAACAGTTTTTATTTCTTTGGTAGAACAATTTGAAATTTTCAAACCTTTTCCCAGATGCCATAAGCCAGTCGGGAGAATTGAAATCCTTGATTGATTGATTTTCAATCCCAACTTTTTTTCGAACGTTGTAAAATAAGATAAGATAATTTATATTCTTCTTTGCAATCAAGCTTCCGGGTTCACTTCTATCATCACGGTCACATCATCGGCATAAAGATCTATCAGATCTTTAATATTTCCAAAATTGACACCGAATCCTTGATCTTTTTTTGTCATGGCATCCTCATTGGAATGATCTTCTTCTTTTGAACTTTTTATTCCAGGCGTTAGTGGCAAATTAAAAAGCTTTGAAAAATCATTTGTCATTTTTAAAAAACATATTTCTTATTTAAAATAGTTGATTACCAGCTGTAAAACACAAGACGACTCTTTAGTACCGGGGGGGATCCATTGTAATCTAAACACTTACTAATTCAATAATTAATAAAGGTTGAGTGACTGAAATTATTTCATATTTCGATCAATTAAAACATAAACAATTAGTTACCAAAATAAATAAACCTGAGCTCTCTAGCTTACATACAAGTTGAGAAAAGGACAGTTGAACGTGATCAATGAATTTCCATTCGCGGATTCTAAACAGTTGGGCGTCCCCAGGACCACTTTCTTTCGCCGTCAGCAAGTCCCAAACGTTGGAGAGGAAGAAGGGTTCTGTTAATATGCCAAAGTGGACTCGTATCAGTTAAAGAAAAGAGCCCAGGCCAATCCCCTCAAGTCTATGAGGGCCCATGTAAGAGATCTCGGGGTTTTACTCCGGACTCTCTAGAGAGCTATAAAAAAGTGGGCTGAAAGAGGTTTGTGAGGGTGGAGATGCCACTTTTTACACCCACAATGAAAGAAACCTATCTTCTCCATTACAAGACTCTTTTGAAATCTTTTTGATAATTTTGGGGCCCATTACTTCCCCTCGAGTACACCTTTTGGGGAGCATGTGGAGGGGAAGGCCTGCAGTGTACGTTATAAAAGCACCAATGCCCTCAAAGCAACCGTCAAAAAGCACTATTATGCCATGATAGAGGACTACATCCGAAGCAGTTGCCAGGCCTTCCCCTGCCGCCTGTAAGTCATCATTGTTGGCAGCTACATTAATCACTAAACGAGCTCAGACACATATCTATTTTTAGTAATAATTTTGTTGAAAATATAATGTTAATTGATAAATTGTATCTTGTTGAAATTTAAAATTCAAAGTGTTCAGATTTTAATGGACCACTCAATAGATCTATGAGCTCTATTCGCCTATTCATTTTACAAGCCATAATAAATTTATTTATTTGCCTCAAAATATTTCTTCCGAAGGGCCCCCTTCCGCCTCTTTCGACGGTTCTGAAAAGAAAAACTAACACATTTTCCTGCAAATCCAAACTCTCTAAAATCTTTGTCTCAAGCCTTCTAAAATCCATTGTTTTTACCCTTTCGGTAAAAATATGTTATTGTTCGTCGAGTTGTCCACAATTAAAGGAGCATAGCTTATTTCCAAATAGTTGCACAACAAAAGGCTTGCTGTTGATATGAGTTTGTAAATATCTATAACCTCCATCTCTAACCATTCTTAAAGAGGTAAAAATATCATTGCAAATAATTCAATAATTTTTTTTTTTAAATCAGTGAGATATGTATTGGAATTATAACTATGAAGTACGCTGCATGAATCAACAGAAAATATATGTGTTATTTTTTCGGCAATGTGGTTCTCAGCAAAATGTTTATCCTGCTTTATTACGAGGGTTGTTTGAAGACAAATGCAAAAAAAAAAAATCCTTTATTTGTTGACTGATCGTTAAAATGTAAAAACGAGTCACAGCTGTAAATCATGCAAGATAATAATTATTTTATAACGAAAGTTATTCGGACAAGTACTTATGTAGGAAAAAGGTCTATAAAGCTCAGTGATCTATATATTAAATATGAATGTCTGTGTGTGTGGGTGGGTGTTTGTTCAAAAATCACACCAAAACCAATGATTGGATTTTGTAGAAATTTTTTAAATAGCTTCTGGATGCTCCAGAAACGGTTCTGGACTTCAAGGGCATGATGGCCTTTAAATAGCATTTGTCTAAAAACCAATTTTTTGACAAACAACCGACAAATTCATATAAAAATAAAATGTAGAACGTAAAATTTTAAGAATGAACCTCGCGGTATGTTTGAATGTATCTTTTTTTAAAAGGAGATTTAGAGAAGAAGAAGACAGAATAAGACAAAGGATTATTGACAATAATATGAAGGATGAGGGAACAACAGTTCAACTTCAATATGTTTTCTTCTCTAAGCCTTATAATCTCCGTTAAACAAGCATTGATAATAATTCTTACAATTTTAGGGTCTTAATGTCCCGGCAATGCCGGGTAAACCTACTCCATCTCCTTATAGAGAAAGGGTGCAAAGATAACTACCAACACTAACATGCAGTTAGAATAATTATATTAAGTAGAATAATTCTTAATTAATTTTTAATTAATTAATGTCCCGGGTAACGTAAGTTATTTAGGTAGTTAGTTATATACATTTAAAAAAAACCGGAAATAAAAATCACCCTAGACCAAGACACCCTACTTTGAGTCTTCTAGAATATTCTTTACATATTATTGTGGGTGATTTCTACTGCGTATGTATATAAATATGTTTGTATGTAGTTTTTAAATTTAATTTTGGAAATTTTTTACCTAAAAATTAATAAATAAATTTTCTGTGAATACCTATGGATTAAAAAAAAAAAAAAAAAAACTCTGAAAAATAGAATATATTTTTTGATAAAATTTAATTTTTGAATTTAAAAAAAAAAAAGATTGAAAGTTATTTAACTTTTCGAATTCTTTATGAACAGCGATGGAATTTTTTAAAAGGGTCAGTTTTTTGTGAATAGCTAAGGATTTAAAAAAAAATCCAAAAAATGAATATTTGAAATGAACTTTTTGAATTTTTTTCCGCTTTTTGGTTTTTAGAATTTTTTTGGAAAAAATCGATAGGTATTCAGAAAAAATTAAACAATTAAATCTCAATTATTACATTTTTGGAATTTTTTTTCGAAAATCATTAGCTACTCACAAAAAATTGAATTTCTTTAAAAAAATCAAAAAATATACAGCTGTTGACAAAAAAATTTGAAAAATTAAATTTTTCCTTTAAATTTAAAACTTACCCTTTTGAAATTTGTATTCAAAAAATTTAATTTTTCAAATATTTTGTGAACAGCTGTGGATTTAAAAAAAAATGATTGTAAAAAAGTGAGTTATTTTATGAATAAAGATTAAAAAAAAAAAAAATTCCAAAATATTTAATATTTGAAATTTTTTCTTATTGATTTTTTTTTCCAAAAAATTTAATTTTAAGGAAATTTCTTTTTTCATTTAATATTTGGACTTTATTGTTTGAAATTTCTTTCCAAAAATTTAGTTTTTCAAATTTTTTGTCAACAGCTGTACATTTTTGATTTTTTTAAAAGAAATTCAATCTTTTGTGAATAGCTAAGGATTTCCGGCAAAAAAAATCCAAAAATGTAATATTAGAAATTTAATTTTTTTTGAATACCTATGAATTTTTTTCCAAAAAAATTCCAAAAACCAAAATGCCCCCCTAAAATCAGATCACACTACTTTGAGTCTTCTAGAATCTTCTTTACATATTTTTTGTGAGTGATTTGTACTATGTGTATATATATATATAAATTTTTGTATGTATGTAGTTTTTCAATTTCCAATTAATCAATCATGACGTCTCATTTATCAAATAAACTAAAAAGAGTGAGTGGTGACTATGATAACACTTTACGTCATCCCATCCATAAAAATATTATACTACTGTGAATTAATTGAAATTATTATCTGCAAAAATGAAATTATACATATTATTTTGTATTCAACATCTCTAACAAGATTTATTATAGATTCTTGGCCTTCTTTAATGATACTAAAACTCTCTTAAAGAGAGATCTTCAAGGGTACATCTAGGTAGTACATAGGCTCTGAGATTGGGCGGAAAGTGTAGGGATGTATCAGCCCAAAAATAACATACAAATAAAGATAATGGTCTGCAGGGGATGTAGCCTCAATTGGGAGGCCTAAATCCCTTCCAGACTTGACTATGTGGCAGACTCGAGTTTGGTCCACTCCTTCTTTATGGAAGGCTCTAGGCTGGACTCTCCTGTGGGGAGTAACACACACCCTCTCCTCCAGACGTGCCTAGATAGAGTATGTAAGGGATTCGCATATGGAGAGGAGGCTAGCCACATGACGAGGTTTCTAAAGTCCGGAAAGTTGTATATCAGGAAGGCATGGGTCTTATCAGCGTAATGCCACGGAGCTCCGTCTTGAGTGTAAACAAAGTTGTCCACGAACTTTTCTCTGCTCCAAGGTAGAATTTCTTATCCAGAGGTTCGATGTGAGCATGTACATTGAGTACATTGATGTACATGTCTGAGCGTTATGGCTCGGGTTGGATTTTTTATTTTGAAGACATGTTTTACTCAAGTTGATATATTGTGGAGATGTTTGTTTGTGATGTAGCGGCTGTTTTGCTTATTCACAGAGGCATCAACGGTGAAAATGCTTTCATCAGAAAAGAGAAAAAAAACATTACACAAATTTATGTTGGTCTTGAGAAAATTTAGAATCGTCTTTTCTCTTTCCAACCGTCTCAGCTTGCTCTGTTCAGAAGTAAGATGAAATATTATTGTCCTCCTCCGTCATTTTGCCACAATGTCGTTCCGGATTGAAAATAATAAAAGTGTACCACTAATTAAGATCAACCCTATGTAAATATGATAAAATTTTTGGGGACTCTCAAAACTTTTTTTTTTTTGGGGTGGGGGTTAGAGGCTTGGCCCCTCCAAAAAAGAGCTTAGACTGGCTTTTTTTATGTACCGATCTAGTATACGCTACCTAATCAAAAACTGAGAGGTACTTATTTGATTCTCAAAATATGCATATATTTTGAGAATATTTAATATAAATTTTTATCAAAATAAAAATTGAAGGTTTTTACTACTACCTATAAGAATAAGAAATTCTATCTATTTGACATTCCAAAATCATGTTGTTACGAGTTTATATTCATCCAAGTATTTTTAGCATTTTAATTGATATTAACCCAAACATAACATGAAGAAGTCCTTTACAGCACCATACAGACAGGAAGAACCAAAAATGCAGCAGAAAAAATATGTCTGACGTCTGGCATGCCTCCTTGTGTTCCCCCTCCAGTCATCCCCTCAACCTCCTGGGCTTTGAAGTTTGTTGTGTCATCTTGGAGAAGAAGGTCTACCACACCTCTTATCCAAATTTAGATTCGCTCGAACTACCATCATGAGAGGGTGTTACACCATGGATACGGCCTTCATCGCTTACAAATTGTTCGCTGGCGTTTCGAGGCTGCTCTTGCATATAAAGGAGAGTATATTGTATAAAAAATGTAGGTAAATATAGTGTTATACATTTTTGGTTTTGAGTTGTCTTCTCTTGATTCCATACGAATAAGGTTTTTCGTAATTTAATCGTGTTACTGCAAGTTTTGGACTCCCGCTCTGTGACCCTAAAATGAAAGTGGGATACATCGTCTGAAAAATAGCAATTTTAACTCAAATACAGAGCACTCAAGTTGCTTAAAAACGAGAAGAACCTCATTTTGCAATAATTCATGGATGTTGACGTAGTGACCCATAATTATTAACTCTTTGACAAAAGCCTCTTCCTTACTCTAAATTAAGAAACTACCCGGTCATGGATTGGACACCACCTACCTTCTAATTAAACTTGAAGGAATATGTCAGATTTCATTTTAAATATATATTTCATCCACGTCTTTTTGTTCCTCTGTGTGTTCCATTGACAACCAGTAATTTATTATTCTCCTTCTTATTAGATTTGATGGTCCCATCATCAGCCATCATTCAAAAGAAATGTGAGGAGCTAAAGGAGAAACGGAAATGAATATATTATTAGATAAATATGAATACCACATGGATTTGAGAGTCATTATCTCCTGAAAAAAGACGTCATTCCAAATTGAATATTATTCTCTTTATTGAATGGATTCTACAATAATATCACAATGACATCATTATTGTAAAATATACAATCATATCCTATCAATCTTTTATTCCCCCCCAAAATAAATAAGGGATCGAAAACAACTTTTAGTACAAGGATTACCACCAGGGGGCGGTTTGTGTATTTTATACAACACGCGAAAATTACTTGATAACAATAATCAATAAAATATTAGTATAATTAGCATAAATTGCATTTTATTGGAAAGACTGACTACACAGTAATCTCAGGAGGAGGTGAATAAATTACCGCCAATTGCTTCTACAGGTGCTAGGTAATAGTGAAGGAAATCGTGTGTATTTTGCCCCGTGACCGGTAATTTAATTCCAAGTAAATTCATTCCCTTTAAAATTCAACCCCAGAGATTTCATTACTACTTTAATGTTTAATGACGTCATACTGTCGAAACGAGTTAGTAGTTTTTATGTATGTAATGAGGCTTGAGACAGTCGGCCCTTGAGATAACTGATGCCTGAACACGGATATGAGGGATATATGGTGTTTATGGATTAGAAATGATATCATAAATCTTTAATAATAAGTAAGAATTGAATCCCGATCCGTGGATATTGTTCAGATCTAGGGAAGTAGAAGTAAATGACGTCATTACTCTCCACTACTTCCTCACATCAATTTCATCACCCCTATTTCTCTTCTCACAGTTAAGATCTACGTAAATAATAAGTAAGATTCCTCGGGCCCCACAAACCCTTTTAGAGGATCACTTTCACTCACTTACTTTAAGTTAATCACTGGATTGAAACCGTATGACGTCACAAAATATCCTTTTTAAAGTGGGAATGAAATGTCCGGTGACGAGTTTTACAGTGAAGGAATTTACTGGGAATGAAATGACCTAGCACCATTTTGGGCATGTTAAAACAACTGCAAATCAACATGAGAGCCCTGACAATTTGAATAATATTTTGTCGGAGAGCAGTTTAGCTGTCATGACGTTCATTAGATCAGCTACAATCAGCTGGTATTAAATATATCTTGCCGGAATGCATTTTTAAAAGTAACTGGAAATGAAGGTGGTAATACTGACTATGTAAATCATGTTTTGGGAGCTCTCATGACATTTTATTCAGAGTAGTCTAACAAGGAGTTATATTTATTATTCTGCAACCAATCCCCAAGGTTACTCTCCGTCTTTTATGAGTACATACGAATGTTCAGTCTAGTTTTGAAGTTAGTAGGAAAAAACTTGTCAGAAGTTAAATAATACTGACAACAGCTGAAGAATAGCAAATTCATTTTCAGATTACCAATTCTCCCAAGAAATAGGCCAGTTATAAAATACACACGATTTAAATGACTAGTAGTATCCTTATATTTTCATGACTCAGCGACCAATATTAACTCTACGCTAAACTGTTCACTTATAAAATGAATACAACGATCGATTTCAGTATTCCCTGGTTTGAACCTGTATTTATATTGATTACAGATGCGAGTCTGTTTTCCCTGAGATGAATTGAGTGAATTCACCTGATTAATTCTGTCAAATGATCGTTTTTCATTACCTTTATATCTCGCAGCCTTTATACTGGTTGCAGTTAGCCAATTCCTTCGAACTATTGAGTTATAATTAAAAAAAGGGGTATGAACGTTTTTTACTTTTATTCGTTTGTAAACATAGCGATAGAGAGCGGTGCCATCTTTTGGTAAAATAATACAACTCCACAAATATCAATATATATATATATAGATGTTTGAGTTTGTGTGTCTTTTATGAGTGGCCATATCGTTTGGCCTAGTAGGCTGAAACTTTGCAATGGCGCCTCTTTTTAACCTGTTCATGCTACGACAGGGTTGGCGATTTTTTAATTGGGACGGAGGGAGGGAAGGTCATATAAGGTGAATTATTCTACACTCAAAACCCAAAAAAATGTTTTTAGAGGTCAAGGATACTAGATAGGGGCTCAGTTATAAATCAATAAGTGACTGGCGTCCCGAATAACAACTATAAGAATAAGAACGTTTTCTAAATTAATTCAAAATCAAAATAATAATTTTAAAAAAATATGGGGAAAAAAAAAAATTTAGACGACATGGCTAAAAACGATGGAATTTGTGCATCACATTTTAAAACTTAGTACTATAACTAAGTATTCTCAATTTTTTGCACATCATTATATAATTTTTGTTATATTCACACAAATCAACCAGTTATCGAAGACTATTATCTCGACGACATTATTCTCCATAACTTTTTTGGTTTTGCATGTACGAAAAAAATCTTGGTAGTTTTATGTTCACTTTTTACAATTCTAATAAATATTTTTAACCATTTTTTTTTCAAAATTAATCCCTAAATTGATTTTTTTGCAATTTTCTGAACAAATTTGAATTTGTCGATTTTTGACATATATATGTCGGTATGTTATTTGAAGTATATCAGATATTTTTTAAATTTTATAATATATTTCATGTAATATACAAGGCTATATTGTATAAGAATACCCTAACGCTCACACGCAGTGAAGGTTTCTAAACATTAATAAAATTGCATTTATGCATTGTTCGATGTGGTTTTCCACTCCCTCCTTGGCCCAAGCAACGCCGAGTATCCCTTTGCTAGTTAGTTAATAAAAAATAACATTTATACATGTTTCTTAAATGGAGTACGCTCTCAAAATTAGTCTGAGCCATCCACCATTTTTAAAACAACGAGCTACAGACTATCACACCACCTTGCGGATAATATTTATTTATTTAGTTTGCTCCTGTCCTATTGTTAGGAATTCATGTTCACGGCATAACAAAAGTTAATTCAAATTCACCCAATCAACTTATCAAAACCCATCCGTGGAGTTTTTTTAAACGAGTTTTTTTCTTTTTGAATAACTTTAAAATGGTCCTTAATTAGAGCCTTTGGAAAAATCTTTATGAAGCAAAATAAAAAGGTAGTGACATATTGGAAACTTCATAAAATCCCCGCTAGGTGATCCTCTACCTCTCATTTTGGATGTGTATTTCTTTCCAAGAGTCATAACATATTACATTTGAAAAAAGGATTACATATTTATTTTTGTTCAAAGGAAGGAATTAATACTGTTCTATTTTTTTTTGTTACAAAAATATACTATAACAATATTTATAGATAAAATTAGTCATTTAAATTTACACTCAGTTAAATTTCAATGATACCATAAACAGAAACAAACATTATTTAATAACACTTCATAAATTTTTATTAATATTATTTCTTTTCTCCCCCCCCCGCCGCCATTTTATACAGGGTGTCTCATGGAAAACCATAAAGTCATTCCTTGAATTACATAGAGAGATTGGAATATACATTTGGTATATCTTATACTATAAAATTGCTGTAGCTTTCATAAAAAATGACCAACCAGCCAGACAAAAGTATCGATATATCTCGACAGAGATCTGGAGGATTAAGAAGGGTTCTTAGATAAAAATCTCTAATAGCAATGTTGCCCTACAACAAGATGGGACACCTGCACACATTGGCTAAAGCCTACTCAAAAGTTGCTTGTAAAAACAAGGACATTATGGACTTCTGTCCTAAGAATCTTTAGTCTACATATAGTCAGGATTGAGTTGATCTACACGGTGAGGACTTAAAAATTAGAATCCTCTTCGAGGCCGTATAAACTCAGTTTTAAAATTCTGACAATTTAGTAATTAATGCCACTCGAAAGAGCTTACAAAAAGCTACAATTTCATGTTAGTTTTGTTTTTGAGCAATCAAAAATATCCAAGCAACAAACAAAATGGCAGAGGATGTTCAATCTTCTGTTCTGAACAGGAGAAATGATCCCTTCATGGCTGAATCAAGATTTCAGGTCGAGGGACCCTTCAGGAACAAATATCTAGCTCAGGTGAATGTCCTCGGGATCGTGGCGTCCTACGGAAACCAAGATGCCTACTTCTTCAAGGCCAACAAGAAAGTCAACACAGACGTCTACTACAAGGTGATCGGGTAGCATGTCTTTCCATGGTTGAAGAGAACGTTCCCCAGGAACAACTATGTTTTTGCCCAAGACGGCGCCAATACGTCCAAATGTGCAGTACTTCTTTTGGAATGGGAAACATGGCTGCCCCTGGACTTCTCGGTTTGGTTCTTGGGGGGGCAAGATGAACAAGACTTGTCACCCAAATTTGTCACACGGATTTACACACTACCAAAAATAAATAAACAGGGCAACAATTCGAATAGAAGAATTGCTAATCACTTCTTCGTTAGTAATTATTATAATACATACTGGATTATCATACTTGAAAAGACAACCTTTTGGCTTGACAAAAAAGTCTTGACAAATATGAGGCAAGAGCATAATTCCACGATTATTCCAAAAGGAAACAAATATTTAATGCACTTTATAGTAATAAATATTACATCTTTTGATTTCATCCAAAAATAAACAGAAACAACGCATAAATTTGATTTATTTATATATTAAGGCGAAATATCCTTGAGGCATAATAACCATGCACTAATGAGACCAATAAATCTACTTTCATGATTGCTTCGCTTCATCTGGGCAAGTTATTTCTTTATTTTTAAAAGGTATGGAAAATTGTATTTCAACTTACCCATTGTATTCTTTACAGAGGGTAGAATATTTTTGAAGACTCAAAGTGTGGCTGCAGTGTTCATATTCCCACGACGCACCCGGTAATATGAGAGAATAATATACATACATACACAACTAGAGGGCGTTTCTCACACAATGTGTTTTATTAATTATTTAGCTAGGATTTCTTTTTTCTCCTTTATTTTCTACCATTTTACGATCACTCCTCTCGGTCCATAAGTTTTCCCATATCAGTATTGTTGTACAGCTACAAAGTATATCTTTTTGCGTAAGCTTTATTTTATCGTTCTGTATATTTGAATAATTTATATTTATCCATCTACAATAACCGTCAGAAAGATTTGAATGTAAGCATTTGCATTTGGAATAAAATCACGGTGTTTTGGCTTTTTATTTGATTGCATTAGACGTTCCTTTTCTCAAATCCTCTAAAATAATATATATATATACGGGGTGAGTTTTAAATCCGGAACAAGTTTAGACTTCAACATCTTGGTAACCCTGAAATCTATGTTTTTAAAGGCTTGCTCAACAGATACAACTTACAAAAGTCTATAAGAAAAGATACTACATCCTTGAGATGTCCTCCGAATAGGAACACCGTGAGCCAGTATTGTGTGCCTCTGTGCCAGATGCACGTCCAAGGACGCATATGACTCCATAGGTAATTAGACTAGAAAGCATAAATTGATGTTAATTGATCTGGTGTTATGCTTTTAAATTGGTTTAATTTGTCCAAATCGTGTAATTGGAACTGGATTTATTCCCGAAAATCAACATCATTAAGTCCTTTATGTTTTTGTTAAAGTACATGTTGCCTCTTAGCTATCTGGATCTAAAGCCCTTGGACTTCTATGTGTGGGAAATCTTGGAGAAAGAGTCTTATACCATATGCATTTAACACTGTTGACTCCTTGCAGGCTTCCATTCTCGAGCAGTGTCCAATATGAGCAAGGAGTTCTTGATTAAGGTCTGTACCAGGTTCAGGGCCAAGTTAGAGGCTGTGGTTGAGGATGGAGGTGGTTGTTTAGAGTGATTGACTTCACTTTAATGGACCCGTCATTTAAGAGTAAAAGATTACTGAATATATTTAATTAATTTTGGTAATATAATGGTAAAAAACTTTATCCTTAAATTTTTTGGATTTAAAATCTCTACCCTGTATAATATCTGCATTCTATGAGCGTGTCAGAGGACCTGCTTATGCTAAACCCCCTTCTGGCTCCATAGTACATCTTCAAGATATCTGGCATAGATTTTAATATATTGTCTACAACAGCGTAGATTTTTTTATATTCGGATTCAAATTTTGGAATCTGGATTAGTTTATAGCTGAATAAGCGGTACACACATCCCACACCACAAGACAACAAACGTTTTAAAGTAATTGGAAACAAGGTAGTTGTACACGAAAACGT
This sequence comes from Lepeophtheirus salmonis, assembly GCF_016086655.4. Taxonomy (NCBI): domain Eukaryota; kingdom Metazoa; phylum Arthropoda; class Copepoda; order Siphonostomatoida; family Caligidae; genus Lepeophtheirus; species Lepeophtheirus salmonis. The sequence goes on along the minus strand of NW_027293887.1, from coordinate 20,227 downwards.
TTTAAAGTCATTGGAAGAGCAAAACTAGAGCATTTGAGTGGGAAATTTGTCTGCCCAACTTAACAAGACCTTATTTGCATTCAACGAATATTATTGTTAAAAACACTAATAAGGGAAAAATTAATAGACAAATCAACAGCTGAAAAATTAATAAATAATACATTGGTATCTTAGCGGGATAATGTCGTGGAGGAAGCAACAGTGAGCAATCCCTCGTTAGTGGTATAGGATATCGCAAAATCTTCAAAAAATAGAAAAAGGACCCAAAATAGTTGTTAGTTGTTAGCCTATGGAAATATTATTCAATTGTTCACAGGATCTTAAGAAGAGGTACTTCTAAATCAACCAATCAACTTTGATAACATCGGTAAGATTGTCAAAAGCAGAAATATCGACAGTTGAGCACTCAATAGAATGTACTTTTTTGTATGTCAATAAAGTAACGCCGTGGAAGAAGCAACAGTGGACTCACCCCTCCTTTGCTCTCATTACATCTTAATAGTAAGTGTCCATTTTGATATTTCCCCCTTTTCTTCAAAATGGCGCTTTCCACGTGGGTTGATATGAAGAAATTATTATCTACCTTTAAGTTATAACATAGTAGTGTTCTATATTTTCTACTTCTTTCCCTCAAGATAATGAGTAAGGATCCTAGTCTAGGTTTACTCCTCTCCACATGAGACCCTTGATGGATGATCATGATTATTATTGACGGGAGTTTTCCTGTCTTTGATTACTATAAACGATGATTATTGATGAGGGAGAATGTACACCAGTGTACACATATAAATTAAAAGTTCGGGACAGTTAAAAAGGAGAAGAAGAATACAGGGGGAAAAGAAGAAGAAAATTAGGAGAGAAAGGGTTTAAATTTTTTGTAAAAAAAAAGAAGTTTATTTTCACGTGGTTGACAAGGTAATGGATGATGATTCATGATGGAAAATGTCAAAAAGAAAAAATACAATCATAATTCAAATTTTCCCGCCTTCATTACTCATATGAAATGACAACACATTAATAATATGTCATAAATATATATATATTTTTTAAATTTTCCCGCTTCTCTCTCTCTTCTTGTTCTTCCTTTACTCGGCGCCATTTTTCATGTGTCCTTTAAATATACATATGTATATAAAATTCAACATCATTCTTATAATAAATAATATAATATTATTATTAATACTATAAAGTATATCGAACTAATTTATCTTTAGACATGAAACCACGTAGGACCAAATACACTGACTCAGATATTATTATATGACTATGAGAGAGGTTCTTGCCTCTCTCTCTCTCTCTTCCTTTATCTCTCCACTGTATGTATATATATGTGGAGTTGACATGAATAAGACTGATCATGACAACTTATTCCTAATGATGGATTTTCTCTGTCTCTAGAAAAAGTATAAGAACGAACCTCTTTCATCATTTCAAGGTAAAACCAACATGATGTATAATTCTTATAAATATACATATATATATTTGATAGAGGAAGATGGATAAGGAGAAATATGAAATGTGACGTCATAAAGCATGAAAAAACAACAAATATCAGAATCTCGATTGACTGATGGTCTCAGTTCCACCTCTCTTACTTTGCCTCTCTGCTGTACAATATATATCTTTGGATATTATCCGAACGTACACCACAATGTGATGACTATATTTAGTGATGTAAATTTTTGTATTTTTTAAGCTTGTCCGTTTTTGGGGGGTGGGATTCGTAATCTGTTGAATGATATTCTATTCCTCAGCTGTTGTCATTATTATTTAACTCATGGATTAATGAACAATCATAATATGAGGCAAGAAAAGGGATTTTCATTTCCAAGATGTGCAATAAAAAGAGAAGATGTGGTGAGGCAAACCACTGAGAGGATTCGGCGAGGCACTCATTCTTCGGGTCGTATAGGAGCGAGGAAAAACGTTAAACTCAGTGTGGTTGGAGCAATCGGGAATCGCAATAGAAAGATGAGAATAATGGTCTTTGTGAACCTTCTTTCCTGAACAAAGATTACCAAACAATCCATACAAATTCAAGGGGAACATCAATTTAAAACAAAAATAAACAAAATTATATAAAAATCTCATTTGTTTATATATTTAGGGGAAATATCCTTGAGGCAAAATGGACTTAGGGCGAAATGTCCTAAGGCGAAAGTATCCGACATTGCTTATGATGACATAAATGGAGATAAAGGATAGGTATTAACGGAAACTTTTAAGGATTTAGCCTTCCAACAGGATCGATCCATTAACTTTTCCAAGATCTATGGGTATTCAATATTCCTCATGATTATTTTCTTTGTTGCAGATTAATGTTGATTGACAACTTCTTCCCCCTCTCGAAAGATTCAAATAACCACAGTTTTTTTTCAAGAATTAGGACTACAATAGCTATTTTATTTTGTTTCTACAGATTATGCGAGTTCTACGGGTTTTGATGATATTTGTGACAATTTTAATAATACTTTGAGTGAAAATGACCGGTTGGCAACAATTCAATGCAGGGTCCAATTGAAGTACGGAGTCTACTACAGTCGCATAAGTTGCAGTGACTGACCCTGCACAAAGAACATTTTGTCCTAGAGACCAAATTTTTCGTTTGGATAATATAATATATCGTAATATAGCGATGAGACTGATCGGAATAAAGGAGTGTTATAAGAACAATTTTATTATTAATAAAAAAATTATAATTATTAGGATTGACGATGAACATGAGGGATGTTGAAATTTCTTAACCATTTTTAAAACCATAAAAATATATTTCGCATATGGTACGTACATAAATCTTTATTAGCGAGAGTATGTGATTAGTACCGTAGATCCAACAATGTAAGGAACAAGTCAAATACATATATTAGTGTTGGGGTTCGGTCTGTAAATCCTAGATCTGTTTGATATCATTATATTTTTTGATGGACCCAATTAGTTCAGTCCAACGAAAAGCTCAGTCTGTTCCAGTCTCATATAAAAATTCGGTCTAGATCTGTCTAAAGGAAAAATGTTCAGTCTAGATCGGTACATAGAAAAATTCGGTCTAATTCGGTCCCAAAAAAATCAGTCTAGACCGATTTTACAGATAAATTGTTTATAACATGACATTTTTTCAAGTACAATGATGTTTCACAAAGTTGAAACAGCGATAGCTCGGATTAACTCTGACCCCACCATCTCTTATATGTACACGTTTGTTTTAGAACTTATCGTGTACTTTTAGGATTTTTTTGAAAAAAAAATGAATGACAGTTGATCTAGAAAAAAAAGTTCTTTCATATTATATGAGACCGAAAAAAATCGGTCCATAGAGTGAGACCGAATCAAAATCGGTCTACAATGTTCAATCGAAAAGAATCGATTCATGGACGAAAAATCGGTCTGGAAAGAATCACTTTAGACCGAACCGAAAAAAAGAAAATAATAATTCGGTGTTGGGCCAAGTCTCAACACTAATATATATATATAATATCTCGTATACAAGATGCAACTTGTTTAAGTACATTGTACAAGTTGATATTTATTTGTCTTAAAATGCCTTATTTAATTACTACATGATTCGCTTTAACACTCAACTAATCATACTCTATGACGTCACTATTGAAAAGCTTAGTGGAAGTAAAACATCAGTCGCAGAAACGTTATGATATCTTAATCTTGGGTGAATCCACTATCTAAAAAAACCGATATGGGGGTGGAGATGTACGTAATACGGAATCATTATCTGAAAAAAAACCCACATTAATTCTTTGTACGGAGGTATCGATAAAGTATCAAAAAATGGTACACTGTCCAGCTCTACCTATTAGTAATTTTGATTAAAATAGTCAAGTATTTCATCATTGACCTATCGATTATTCTCATCCAATGTACGGAAAATTCTTCATTTAAACTTCTTCACCTCATATTTTTGAGTTTCACTTTGTACACTTTGCTTGTAGTGATTCAGTGATTCTCAATCAATAAATCACTGACCCATAGATGTATTTGGTTGGAGTTGGGGGTGACCAGATAGTTATTTCCAAATATTTGAATCTATGAATTTTTTTGAAGCATTTTTGGACTACTTTTTTTTAATGATATAAAAAGCTTAATAACCTTGGAGAGCCCGGATTGGGAATCACTGAATTATACTAGAAGATGATAGATGTGTAATTTTCTCCTGCCACTGATTAAGCATAACACATGGTTGGTTGATTGTTGAGGTGTTGAATTTCAAAGAAGAAGAAAAAAAAATAGAAATGAAACAACAAGATAATATATCAAAAAGTGAGAGGAATCGGTTTTATGTTTGATATCCACATAGGAGTGTGTATATATTAGTGTTGTGGCTCGGTCCAAGATCGAATTTTTCGGTTCGGTCTTTAAAAATAGGAGCAGAGATTCAAATATATCATAATATTAAATGCTGGTTTGTTAAAAAAAAAGAAAGATACACAAGAACGTAACGCGGTCACCCTGACAATTTGAAAAATGTTTTGTAGGAGAGCAGCTTAGCTGTTATCAGGTTTTCTTAGATTTTTTGAAAGCAGCTGGGAAATGAAGGAAATACAAGCTAAACACTATTCCGACTCATTATAAACTAAAAACGATTCAAAGACAATTTGCCAAAAAACATTTATCCCGGAGGAAAATTGGCCAAACGAACATTTCGCTGAAGGACAATTGACCGAACAGACATTTCGCCGAAGTATAATTTCCCGAATGTACATTTTTACAATTTGCTGAACAGACATTTGCCCGAAAAATAATATTTGATATATAAGATTTTAATTCAATTTAAAATGATAATACGATCAATAGGTATTGTTCATATGCAATATATGTCATATAGGTTAAATTAATTAATGAGGTTTCTTACACATAAATATATTTTTTATTAATTATATTTATAAATAATATTCGAATGTAAGTATTTAGAGCCTTTAGCATTGTTGTACTTTAACTGAATTAATGATACATCATCATTCGACAGTTGATTCTAATCGAAAATAAGTGTTAATCAAACTAACATTATCAAGACCTTCCCATAGATTTTGCTCTGACCATACGTACCCTAATTAACCAAATTAAATGGTACTGCAGATCCAGGGGAAAACTTTTGGCCTAGAGCCCTAATTTGCTGTAGGTACTTGCCCTTCGTGGTCCAGATGACGTTATAAATACTTAGGAACAACCATTATTATTCCTCGAGCTAGGCTTCGGGGATTGACAGACCAGAACCAGACAATATCTTTCACGAGAGGCTACAGTTTTTGCTTGATCAAAGCCGTGGCTCAGGTGACCCCTTTCTCTCGTTTAGACAGGGTTAAAAGCTGTCCCATGCAACGTGCATAGCCACCGTACTGTAAGTCTTCATTGATGACACGATAGACTGTTGAACCGGACGCTAGGGATCGCAGTCATCAATTTGCCGGGATTCTTTTTTTTTTTTGTTGTTGATATTTTACTCAACAAAGCAGAGTTTTGGTCGATTTTGACAGCTTCCAAGTCACAAGGCTTCCGTGAAATCATTGTTAGTGTGTCCTCATTTTCCTGCCCGACACGTTTTCTGAATTTTTGGACGAATTGAGTTATGTATCCGACCGCTATAGCCCATTGTTACCGTTTAAATTATACAAAAATGCATAACGTTTTTGTTCCTGATTAAAAGAAGACGTGGTATGTTGTCGTAAGGATGCAACTGAAAGGGGTAGAGTAACATTCTGAATTAGCAGGGGCCTCAGCAGGGGGGGGAGGGCTGTAGTCCCCCTCCCCCAAAAAATTGATTTTTTTTAATGTTGAAAGAAAATTTAATATTTGAAATTTAATTTAATTAAAAAAAAAACATCAAAAAATCCAATTCTTTATACCCGGCTGTAGATCCAAAAAATTTAATACTTGAAATTTAATTTTTGTAATATTTTCCAAAAAATTTAATTATCTGCTGAGAAATGTGGTTTTTTGAAAATGAATTTATATTGGAAATTAAATTTTTTTAGATAAATTCATATTGAAAATTTAATTTTTGAAATTTTTTATAAACAGCTGTAGATTTTTTAAATTTTTTGCAAAAATTTAATACTTGAAATTTAATTTTTTTAATTTTTCAAAAAAATTTAATACTTGAAATTTAATTTTTGTAATTTTTCCAAAAAGTTAAATTGTCTGCAGATAAATGTGGTTTTTTGAAATTTTTCTCCAAAAAATGTAATATTTGAAAAAATATTTAAATTGAAAATTTAATTTTTGATATTATTATAAATAGCTGTAGATTTTTGAAATTTTTTCAAAAAAAATTTTTTCTGAAGGTAAGTGGATTTTTGAAATTTTTTCCAAAAAATTTAGTACTTGAAATTTAATTTTTTTTATTTTTTCTATAAAATTGAATTTATGTAAACACCTCAGAATTTCTGATTTTTTTCCTAAAATTTTTTTTTTTGTAAATAACTGTGGATTGTTGAATTTTTTTTTCAAAAAACGTAATATTTGAAAATTATTTAAAAAAATTTTATATTGAAAATTTTAATTTTTTTATAAACAGGCTTAGATTTTTGAAATTTTTTACATAAAAAATATAGTTTTTTGAGATTATCTATGGACTTTTGAAATTAAAAAAAAAAAAAAAAAAAAAGAAACTGTGAAGGACTCCGACGATGTCCAATCCATACCAAACTCCTTAAAAAGAATGAATGAGTATGGTTCACTAAAAACCGAACCGAATCCCAACACTAGCATCCATCCACTTTGAATACAACCACTAGTCATTATCGTTTTTTCGAAGGGAGTCTACACATTATATTAATACATATACCTATGTTGGTAAATATATATTGTGCTAAAAACATTATTTATGTTTTTTCACTTGTGGTTACTTATTTATGATTATTTTTTGCAAAAATTATTTCACATATTTTCAATTATATAATATATGATCGTAATTCATTTTTCACGTCTCGGTTACGTTTCTAGCACCTAAATATTATTATGTATATATAATATTTAATGTATATATGTAAATAATATAATAATGGTTCTTTGAAAAGAAGACGTTTTCCATGAAGAGCACTGAGAGTCAATGACTCTCTCACAACGACAAATGATATGTTCTATAAAGATCGGACAGATCCACATTTTCTCGGATCTTGGTTGGTTCAGATCTGTAGACGTACATATTCGGGTACTATAACTTTCGGACGCACCTGCGTTATCCATCTGAAAATGTAAAGGGCTTCAAATCTTTCTTTTTGTTGACTTCATGGGGGTGTTTTGACTGCTAAGTGACACGTTTATATGTATATTTCGATACTAGGAAAAAAAAAAAAAAAAATCCCCTAGAGAAAATTGCCAGTATTTTGTTCAAATTTAATAATAACATATTATAAATTCGCTTAATATTTGTTTGTTCCATCCCCCGAGGGAATATCTTCAAGTGTGAGTAATATTATTGCATTGCAATTTCCTTGTCATTTGTTAAATTTAATCCAATCTTCCATCTAAGAAATGGATTTATAGTATGAGTAAGGAGGGTGGAGGGATAATAGCCTCTTAAATATGGTTGAATACCCTCCGCCATCGGATTGGCCCGGGAGTAGTGTGGGGTTGCTAAAAACCACCGGCATGACATCCAAGGAATCCCTCTAATCACAAAAAAAAAATAGTTCAATGCTCTCAGGTTGTGCGGGATACTTGGGGTATCCTTAAAAACCACCGTCAATTCATCCAATACATCCCTTTAATAGCAAAAAAATAATTAAGCCATCGGTTTGCAAATTGAAAACTACATATTTTCTGTGTTTTTTTACGCCATCCATAAGTATACTACGATACCTACAAATAATATTAATTGTATTTCAAAATTCATATCAATAATAGTTTTTTCTTTAAATTTGCAATTTATAATGTGTTATTATTCATCATGAAGTGTTAACAAAATACAGGCAATTTTCTCCCGGGTGATTTTCCCCTGGGTAGTTTTCCCTGCACAGTATATTTAACTACAAATAAAGCATTACGCAATTACGTCATCATATATGCCGGAACAATCTGTAAGTCTGAAGTGCCGGATTTCGTTGTACCACCTTGGTGTTAACTTCTGTAATAAAAGACATTGAGCTCTTCTTGAATTTGAAGTCATCAATGGTCGAGTAGTCGTACATAAAATGTTTTCATTTGAGGAGTGCCCCCACCCCCTCATTACACCTCTTATCTTTTTAAAACAGCTGAAGTATGTCCATTTGAACATCATCATCCGTTATAATGTACATATATTCAAAACTTACTCAAACTTTACTTACATATAACGACACCCCAAATGTTTTTCAATTAAGAAGAGTGTTCATATTTGAAAATGACTTGTCCAATTAGATGAGTCATTAAAAAACTTAATAACTACAGCATTCATAGATATATGTGAGTATGTGAGAGATAAGGGAACATATTTATTCTGACAGCAAAATACATATATATATATATTGAACGTATTAATATTTTTTTTGGCAGTTTTTCATTTCGTTTTTGTAAGTGTATTGTTTAATAGTCAATCGCGACTAATAACTATAATTATGTGTATAAGAGTTATTGAGGGTATTGAGCTTATACATGACGTCACAAATTGTATCATTATTAAAGACGACTTCATCGTGGGGGATGATAGTTTAGAGCAGTCGTATATAACAGAATAGAAACGGGGAAAAGGAAACGGTAAACCGGACGATATGAAGACTCATTGGAACAAGAGGAGCTTAGTTGTAAATTCCTTTTAATATATTAGCTGTAGTAAGCAGTAATAGAACAGAAATGCACACTCAAATCCCATTCTCTATTTTTCTATGACTAAAAATAGGACCGATACACGTTTTATCAGATTCGATCAGTTCGGATCTGCAGATCTAAATACTCAGTAATGAAAGAAGCCCATCTCCTCCGTTGCAAGACTCTTTTGAAGGAGTTTTGATTGAGTTCTTTTCGGCTCTTTTTTGACACTTGTGGGCACCTAATGCCGTGCGAGGCCCTTCATCCAAACAGTGAAACAGAAACCGTTGACATCTCCTTCCGGAATGCTTCCAAACATAAAGAAGTCCATTAAAGCCACATACAGCCAACAGGAACCAAAACTTCTGCCTCAACAACATGTCTGACTTCTGGCTTGCCTCCATTTGATACTCATTCACCTCTTTCAACAACACCCTAGACTTTGCTGTTTAGGCCATCTTGGAGAAGAATGTCTCACCCAAATCCTCTCATCCAAATTTGGAATCGCTCCAAGCTGTTATCATCACAGTGTGATACGCCATGGATACAACTTTCATTGTCTAGAGTTGCCAATTTGTTCGTCAGCGTGTTGAGGCTTTTATTACTTTTAAAGGAGGACATAACGAATACAAAATATAGCTAAATATATATTGCAAATTAGTTTTGAGTGGCTTTTCCTTGATTTTTCGTAATTTAGTCATGCTACTGCAAGTTTTAGTTATTCCTACTCATTTTGTATTATGAGTCCAACAATCATAACGTTGAGCATTCGCATCAATCGTTATTTTTTTATTTTTTTTGCTACAAAAATACCATCCCTATGCCCCTCATGCTATAATGATTACAGTTACTTTATAATTAGATATTCTCTCACCTCAAGAATCAAAGAATAATGATAACAGTTTTGGAAAATATAAAAAACATTTTTCAGATTCCACCTAGATACAACAAATGTCGCACGCGTCAAATGTCATATTTTTTACAACCCCATACAAAAAAAATATAATCTTAGAAAAAGTAATTTTCCATGAATCAACTCTTCCGTAATAGTATCATGGATATTATTAAATATAATTGTGTAACTTCAACGTGTATTCATTAAATCACATTGTGTTCAAATAATCACTTTAATAGGATACGGCCAAATAAGCATTTCTAGTCCATTTTGTATCGCTACCTCATATAATGATATATTATATCATATATGATATTTGTACCAACCACCAAGACAATACATAGTTGTATTAATGACATAATTTATAACTTTTTTTTAATATTTTGTCACGTAAATTTCCACTTTATTTCTGTCAGTTAGTTTATAAAATAAAGACCACACTCTGATATCAATCAATGTGTCGAACTTGAATGGATTTTCATATATATTATCTACATATATTTAAAACGAACTAGGTATGAAGTGGATCGAATCCGGATATAGAATATTAATGAAATATGCTCCAAGAATTTTTAATTGATTTTTAGTTCTTTTTGAGAACAAAAAATGTGGACTCAATAAATAAAGAGACAATCTTCACCTCACTCCATGAATTAGGGCGTTGATTTGACTAAAAAAAATAATATATAATTATAAATTGACTTTATGTGAGCAAATAATCGTATTTGGTGCGCGTCAACACAAAAGCAATTCTTAAACGGACATCAAGAAAATGAGAAAATATTCCTAATTTACAGGGTCGTTCTGGTAAATTCCGGACTTACTTTACCTGAATCCTGATCAATCACTGGTGTTAATAGAGGTTTTAAATTTTATTTACATGGTCTAATAATACAAAAGAAAAAAAATCATTGAAAGTGTCCGCCATCTTTGCCAATCACTCCCTCGATACGAGGCCTAAAGTAGTTGTAAGCCTTGACCACGTCTACAAGGGAGACTTTGTCCCAGTAGGAGTCGATGCTGATGTGCAAATTGGCAGAGACATTCCTCTCTAACTCCTCATAAAAGAAATAATCCATGTGATTCATATACAAAGAGCCAGAGGGCCAGATTTGGGAGTGTCAAAATGACACCTTTTCTTCTTTTTTAAAGTTTTAGGTCTTGCAGACCTTGTGAGAGGGGACGAGTCTTTTTGAAACAAGAATTTGACACCATTGAGCATAACTTTCATCCAAGTTATCACTTGGAAAGACAGGGGTTCGAAGTACCTCTCGGCACCCACATTCGCCTTTATCTCGAAGAAGAAGGGGGCATGGCACTGCCGTTGCTCCCAATGATCCTTAGGGTACTGATACTGACTGATAACTTAGTTTTAAAGACGTATGGGATATAATCTCTCTCTTTTTTAGTGTTAAGATCTGTCGCTCTGGATATTACAGTATCTGTCGATTTGTTTCTTATCCGAATAAAATATCATTACGATTTTTTTAACATGATATGATAACCTTAGTCTTTAGAGCGCTCACAAACGAAATTCAAACAAATCAGTGCTCCCTCCGAGCTAATTGCACAAGCCTGCAATATTTTACTAATACGACTACATTGTTCATATAACATATATCAGAGTGGACTATAATATATCCTTTCATTTGGTTTAAAGATTTATTAAAACAGATAAACTTTGCAAATATAATATTGATAAGTAATAACCTTTTTAAAACATATTATCTAGCATTTCTAGATCATTTTAACAAAATTTGATTAGAATATCTCTATCCTAATATGATTATACTGATCTGAGGTGATTATTTAGTTTGTATTAAAGTAACTTGTATACAAATTTCTGATTTTTTCTCCAGCAAACATGAAAGGTGCTCATGCATTGAGCTAAGAGACTTCCTCTCTTATTGCCTCAGGGGAAACATAATAATCGATTTATAACTGAGTATCTAATACTCCTCTTGCCAATGTCAAACACAAAATATTTTTATTTAAAATCTCTCACATTATCTCCATAAGATACATTACGATACAAATAAAAATAATTCCGAGAGATCCAATTTGCTATTAAAAAAAGTATAAATAAATAATACGAAGCCAAAAACCCTCCAGACCTCCAGACTTGGTACACTTCTTCTATATGGAAGCCTCTAGAGATTGGTCAATCCCTTGAGGAGTAACACACACCCTCTCCTCCAGACGTGCCTAGATAGAGTAGTCCAAGGAGTTTGCGTCTGGAGAGGAGGGCGGCCACATGTTAAAGTCTTCAAAGTTGTCCTTCAGGAAAGCCTTGGTCTTAAAAGTGTACTGACAAAGAGCTTCGTCTTGAGGGAAAACTAATTTGTCCCCAAAAGTTTCTCTGGATTAAGGTAGCACTTACTTTCAAAATTTCATTACTTTGTTTCTCCATTTGACTCGTTTTCCCTTGTTTTGCTTTTTAATTGCAACGAAACTCTACATAAGTCGTCTTGAGTCACAAAAACTATCTTTCACCGAGTTTGAAGATAATAAACGAATAAATTTCTGATGTATTAAACTTAAATTGAGTGCACCACTAGATAAGATCAATCCTGTATGATGCATTAGTTCAATGCTCAATGCTGAACAAATACGAATTCAAATTCCACTCATCAACGTTCAGAACACAGACAGCTGACTACAAAATATACTCTGCATTTTTGTCTTGGTAGTGAAATCCCATGGGTTCCTAGGGGTATAAACAACCTTGGGACGGGGCTCTCTTTGATATCAATAGACCTTAAACTCTCTTACTCAGTCACTCTCAACTATGCTTCAAGTATTTTACCACATTATAAACGATCATTCATGTTTCTTTTATGTTTAATATAATACATATTTTTATTTTCCTCTTCAGCTCAATGATGAATTAGTGATATGGCCCCACGCAAACCATCATTTTCTTTCATATATTTTTAATAATATCCAATGACGGAGGATCTATCAATTTATTTTTGACATTTTTTCTGATCTTATTTTTTCTTCGTTTTTTTTCCCTCTGTTTTTGAAAGATTTGTATGTAAACTGACAAAAATATACATGTTGTACATCACGAAGAACAAATCCTATTCAATTTTTTCACTTAAATATACCCTGGTTTGGTAGAAGTGTTGTTTCAGTTCTTATTCATTTGGTTCAGTCATAGTATCAGTGTTAGATCTATAAGCCCTTGAGACGTGTCTTTAACTGTTCTCCTTGGTGATTTAATAAGCCAAATTAAAGCCAAAAGAGGAAGAAGAGTAGCTCTTAATCAATTTTAAAGGTATACAATCAGTATTCAATCCTAAAAAAGAACTGACACAACACTAGTGACAATTGCTAGTTCTTGCTGGACTCAGAGTACAACATTTGAGGATCAACAACAAAATAATCACTGTGTAGAGACAGAATGCCATTTGGGTTGTTTATTCTCTTCCTCTTATAGCTGTTTGTATGAAAAGACAACACCGGGTGTTATTATATAGTGTTCCCTGATTTATATGCAAGGGAAAGTTTGGAAAAAAAAAGAATTCTTCCTAGACATTTTTATCAATGTCTATGACTTTATTCAACAAATTACTTTAACCCAATGAAAATTGTTATGAAAAAAATAGATCCATATAATATTTTTTAATTATTACCCTGTAAAAATCCACCTGTTTTGCCCAGGCTTAATTTCATTTGTAATGTTTCTCTCTGGCAAGGTTGAGAGATGAGTAGTTTATTCCTTCAGAATGGCTATCATTCTATCCTGATGAGGATGCAAAACATAGATCCAAGCTCTGTAAAAACTTACTGTAAAAGAAACAAACCTCTCACATCTGATCTTTTATGCAATAACCAGCTCAGTCTCCTGATTTGAAACCGAATAGGGCCATTGTAGGAACACCTAGACAGAAAAGTTCGGGGCCTCACAAGACCTTGAAATTTAACATCTATGAAATTTTGAATTTTTTGGAGAATTAGTATGGATTTTGAAGTTAAATTAAAAAAAAAATCTTTATCCTTATACAGTTTTGTCTGAAAAATCTGATGAACCCACTTACATAAAAATAAATCTCAGGTTTGTGAAGATATTGAGGTCTATCAAAACATGTTTTGAATTTAAAATCCCTACTCCATATATTACTTACGAGGGAGGAACAACTTGGTCAAAATATCACAACAATGACAAAAAATAAATAATAGTTCCTCCATCACAAAAGATGTGTATATTTTTATTCCAGAGGGGAAAAAAATGATGTCTAATGATAGTGTAGTTGATGTCATTTATATTCATAATATTCATTGTGAATGATAATAACATATAATTATCATTATTCTTTATGGACAAAGTCATATTATCAAAATAAACATTTTATATATTACATGTATATTATTTAATTAATTTTACAAGTATATAAGAGTGGTTTCGTAGTGTAGTGGTTATCACGTCTGCTTTACACGCAGAAGGTCCCCGGTTCGAGCCCGGGCGGAACCAGAATTCTTTTATTCTTTCCTTTTTACTCATTCAAATCGCAATGTTGTTAGGTTATTGTATGTAGTAACTTAATTATATTATCACAGCAGGGGTACCGTATGATTTGTTGTATTTTCATATTGTCTACTAAATACGTTTGTGTTTTTCTTCCATTGCTTCTCTTTCTAAATAGATAATGAAGGCTTAGGGTGTATATTATGTACTAAGTAAGGGGATTATCGAATTGGATTCTATCGTGTTTGTATTTTGTATTATTATACATATATTGTATGAGTAGAAATGGAAATCCCAATTTCTTCGAACTAACAAGATAACAATCCTCTATCATCATCGATATAATTATCTCTTTCAATGCTTCCCATACTTTTTTTTAAGACCAGGGAACTTTAATGACTAGAAAAGGGATTTATAAAAAGAATCAACTTAGTTTAGAAATTAAAAAAAGTGGATCGGCTCTTATTTCTGTTTTATTCATTATTTAATAGGTCGTCGGGGTGTGAACATCTCTCTCTAAAAAAAGAATTTCTGTGAATTGCAGGATTATATTAGGTGGTTTTGAATTTTTTTAATAAAAAATTATTTTTTTTTTAAAGAAAATTCAAAGAATCAATTACTATTCACAAAAAACTTCAAAAATTTAATTTTTGGAAAAAAAAAATCAAAAATCCAGAGTTGTTTTATGAAAATTTTTAAATATTAAATAAATTTTTTTTCTTTTTAAAGCACAAAAATCTGCAGCAATTGGCAAAAATTTAATTTTTAGGAAATATTCGCTCCTGTCTTCTCCTTACACTTCCTAGTACTCAATTCCTATTACATTTCGTTACCTTTAAGTTATCACACAACCTTTCCTACGAAAAGAAATAGAAAAAAGGTACAAAATCAGTTGGTAGTCAACCAATGCTTCACAACAATGGAAGTATTATTTAATTATTCAGACCAGTGTGTGGAAAGAGGTTTGTGAGGGTTAAGCGGAAGTTTGACACCAGCCAAGAAAGAAACTCATCCTGATACCCACCCTCTCGAATAAACCTTTTGGTTGCATGTCGAGAGGAAGGTTTGCAGTATCCTTCATAAAAAGACCGGCCCCTTCAAAGCCATTGCCAGCCAGGACGGAGACGCCATGACAAAGAACCACATCTACAGCAAGCTCCAGGCCTTCCACCGCCTGGAGGCCATTATTGCCGCTAAGAGCGGCTACATTAATGATTATGAGAGCTCAGACCCACATCTATTAATTTTGTTGAATCTCTATTGTTATTTAATAAATTATATCTTGTTGGAGTTTAAAATTATAAGTGTTCAGATTCGAATGTACCCCTCATTATGAGACGTAACTTAGACGAAAAAAAACATGCGTTCATCATGCCGAGCAGTTGTGAAAATTGATGCCAGTCTCCACTGGGGGTTGCTCACAGTTATTTAAATTAATTATATATTTCTCTTAATAATAACTTTTTTGTCCCAACAGAAATACACGAATTAATTGTGATTGAATGTGATCTAAAACGTATGGGGGACACTAAGCAATATAAATATATCAATGTGCATGGTTTGAGAAACACTGTTGATATATGTATATAAAAAATTAATGAATTTTCTCTCTCTCTCTCTCTTTGGTTTATGATGATAATGATGAAGATAGATTATAGAGGCTGATAGACTCTATAACTAAGCTCAAACTATTTCTCATTTGCCATCCATTATGAAAATAGATTATAGTTTGTACATCTGTCGATGTTTGTCGTAATTAATGAGGGATAATCATTATTATTATATATTGAATTCCTTTTAATAAGGTTCTAATGTTTTGTGGCTGTGCTTTTTGGGTTGATAATAAAGGCTTACTGTAGAAAGTTGAAGGGGAGACTCAAAGATCTTTGAGTCTAAAGGTAAATCAAATATGGGGTTCGTTATAGACACCGTGGTTATTTTTTCAAATAGTTTTAGACCAGACCACACAATGCTCCCAGTGATGCTGTCCTTGCACTAAAAAACAGTTGCCATCACTTTCCCATCTTAAAAAATAATTTTTGCTTTTTTTGGAGCCAGTTCCCCCATTGTGAAGCGAGTGCATTCCATTTGAATTTTAAACTTCAACAAGATATAATTTATTAAATAACCATAGAATTTTAACAAAATTAATACTTTAAATAGATGTGTGTCAGAGTTCTCTTGATCATTAATGTAGCCGCCGCCACCGGCAATGATGGCTTCCAGGTGGTGGTGGAAGAACTGACATCAGGTCTGTAACCAAAAAGAGCAAGAAACTCATTCAAAAGAGTCTTGCAACGGAGGAAATGGGGTTCTTTCATTGCTGGTGTCAAAAGTGGCCCCTCCACCCTCACAAGCCCTTTCCACACACTTTTTTTTTATAGTTTCATGGACAGTCTGGTGTAAAACCCCGAGACCTTTTGCCCCTCAGTTTGATGGGGTGATTTCTTTAACTCCTCC
The DNA here is from genome assembly GCF_016086655.4 of Lepeophtheirus salmonis. Classification (NCBI taxonomy): domain Eukaryota; kingdom Metazoa; phylum Arthropoda; class Copepoda; order Siphonostomatoida; family Caligidae; genus Lepeophtheirus; species Lepeophtheirus salmonis. The sequence continues at coordinate 3,668 of NW_027293887.1, read as the reverse complement.
GGATCCAGCTTGACAGAGCCCTTCTTCCTCCCAACGTTTCAACTTGCTGAAGGCGTAGACGGTAGTCTTGGGGACGCTCAAATGATTGGAGACTTCTGTCAGGGTTCTTCCAGCGCCAAGGAGTGCGTGTGCCGAAATTTTGTCGATCAGGTTCAAGTCTGATTTTCTCGACTTGTTCGTAAGCTAAAAAGATCATATTTATGTTGTTTTGTAACTAATTGCTTATGCCTTAATATATCAAAATATAAATTAATTTCAATCTCTCAACCTTCATTAATTATCGAATAGTAAGTGTTTAGATTTTCATGGACTGCCCGATATAATAATAATTAAACCAAATCGAAACGCTATTAAGACACGCTGTGTTTATTTCTCTTAATGCCTCGAGTAGATTTGTCATTAAATGTAGGCATTTAATGCATAGAAGTACATAGTTATGTACAATCATTTATACTAGATAAAAGTATATTGTTATGAACTACAAGCTTATATCTCGCGCTGCTCTCTTGGGTGTTCATACTGAGTGTGTAGACTGTAAATTAGACTGCCTTGTTGTCGGACTAATAACCATTTTTCTCAGCTCAAAACCTTTTCTACTGAAATCAATCAAAAGGCTCATTTTGGCAAAGTTAGTGGCCTCTCAAGCCCTTTTGGGGTGGTACAATACATTTTAATTTAGAAAAAATGGGATTTTTGTTTGACATCTTTAAGCACCGCTATGAGTCAGGCCTTCCTGAGATACAACTTTCCTGACTTTTGGGACCTCAACATCTGCCCAACCTCCTCTCCATATGCGAACCCCTTGGAATACTCTATCCAGACACGTCTGGAGGAGAGGGTGTGTGTTACTCCTCACGGGATTGTCCAGTCTTCCATACAGAAGAAGTGTACCAAGCTCTAACATGATTATATAGTAAAGGTCCGGAGGGGGTTTGGCCTCGTATTAGGACAATTATTAGAGCTGAGGGCTCACATATTGAATAAAAATTGTACCTAGTACTATTTTTAGGTGATTTTGTTAAATCAATATGCGCGCAAAACCTTTGTTGAAATTTTACTTTTCAAAAAAAAAAATGTGCACCACTAGATAAGGTCAACCCTGTGTCTATAGTACAATTTTTGACTTATACATTGTAGGAAATAAGTATTTGGTCCATTCCCGATTTTGTAAGTGTGACCAAGTATAAAGATTACCTATGTGATTGAGGCCCAGAGACTGGCTTTGCCACTCAAGACTTAAATGCGCTTCTTCTTGATTCACTCTATTATTGCCATGGTCGTATGTTATGAGTAATTGTTGTGCTAGAAGACCCATTATGCGACACATATTAAGTACCCTGTTGTAATCCAAGATTTCCCCGAAAAAATCAATTCTCTCTTTAATGCGGTCAAGACTTCCTTTGTCAATTTAGCAGAGAAAAACCCTCAAAACAAAGGCTTACAACACCATGCTTGACGGTGGGAATTATACAATGAGAACAAAAATGATGATTTTAACCCCATGATCACCATTCCTACCGTTAAGAATGGTCTGACGAAAGGAGGGTGTCATGCAAGATTTTTCGGTAGATCCATCCTTCCTTCGATACAGTGAAATCGTCCCTTCCCATTAGCATACTTGTACGTAAACTAGAGAAGAGAGCTCAGGTTTCTATATGCTTAATTTATCGAAATATGAATTAATTGTTCAGATTTCAATAGACCACCCGGGCATTCTTTCTCTCACTGCTAAAATAAACCTACCAATCAAATGATGGACTGCTATTTTCTTTGTCAATGGGCAAACTTACAAAATCAGCAGAAGATCAGGGACGTATTGTCTCTAGAGTTGTGTCAGGGCCTCATTTATTCGGTCCAGTCAAGTCTAGTCTTTGAACTAGTCCTTAAAACTGGTGGTTCTTCGTAATGTCAGTATTAGAACTGATTAAAAAAAAGAGGAATAAATTTGAATGAAGGAATGATCTTTATGTGTTTTAGGACTAATATCCATGAATGGACCGTACCAGACGGAGACTGAACTGGACAGGACTACAGTCTTCAGTCCTTAATAAGAACTGACACAACAGTAACAGTAGAGGCCTAAAAATGGCCAATTTTGGCCTCAAAATACAATTTCTCTAACTGAAATGCCTTATACCAGGCCAAAAATGGTATGAAAGACCTGTAACCAAGGTTGTGGCGGTTCAGTTTTAGCGGTTTTACATCCCCGGTCTTTCATTCCGACGGTTTCAGTCTTTGTCTCAGTTCCGGTCTTCCGTCTGGGTTCTTTTTGATACAGACTCAGTTTGGTAATAGGCATTTTAAATAAGAGGTGCCGCTAGAAAATTCTGGCTCAGGAAATAATTTTAGATACAAACAGGGCCGCAGCTTCCTTATATCCAGAGTGCTTAGTTCCCCAAATTCAAGCAGGGCCCAGAAGACTATGGTTGCTTAAGACAATGTTTTTCAAAGTGGGTCTGCGAGGGGAGGATAGTGGGAGCAGCACAGGAAGATGGACAATTGAGGACTGCTTTCAGTCTACATATATATATATATAGTATATATTTTTCGTATAAATGGGGCATCAGCTAAAAATATATTAGAGTATGGCTTGCCATTGTAAAGTTTGGGAAACCCTGGCTTATGAATGATTATAGTTATGATATTATAGAGACTCGATAATCTTAGTTGCAGACCTGAATCCATAATCTACAGAACCACTTCCTCCTTTATTTATCCTGTCTGGTTCATAAAACCACTTTTCCTGATCAATAAGAAGCCCTTATCTATTTGGAACTCAAATAAACTGTATCACCCTGGTGACGTAAAAAAAAATCATTGGAAAACACTGCAATTGCACTTAAAAAAAACCCTCAGAAAATTGACTTATTTATTAAAGCTAATTGAAGCACAACCTTACCTGTAACTTTGCCAAAGTGACATTTTTGACTGGTTTAAGAAGAAAAGATAACTATGCAAAGGGAGAAAAATATACATACAGCTGAAACCGAAACAGTCTAACGTACATATTATATGTTATATATGTAATGAGTGATGATCATGTCATTTATTTTAACAACTTAATTAATGACTTTTAAAATATATAACTAATATGTATATGTACTAGACCAGCTAGTGTTGTAAATAATACTATGCTTCATGTGTTTTAGATATATAAAAGAGAGTAGGTTTCTGTGTAGATTCATTGTCCCTATTTCTTTTAACAGATGAGGAGACGTTTGTACATCAATTATAGTTTGTGTAGAATGATTCTACAAACATAATATTTGTATATTTGTTTGATGATGTGTATATTATTATAATATTTTATGTTAAAGAGTTATGACATATTCCCTCCGATGTATAAGGGATATGCATTTGAATAAATGCGTTAAATATGTCCTGACGGTATGTTAAATGTAAAATAAATGCTTGCAAAAAAAGCAGCTTAGCTTTCGTGACGTTCTATTAGATCCTCTGCAAACTGACGTGAAAAGAAGTAATGCAATGATATCGTCAGGAATTACTGCAATGTCATACATATATATCGAAGTATGAATTAATTTTAATTACTCACCCTTGATTAATTATTGAATTAGTAAGTGTTCAGATTTCAATGGACCACCCGGTAGCCTTCTACTATCTATCTTTTACATTACGTTTCATAGAAGGATTATAAAATACCGGGC
>NW_027293886.1:0-2818 GCF_016086655.4 Lepeophtheirus salmonis | reverse complement strand
TACTAAAGTTGCAAAAGCTTGTATAGCAAATACTTTGTTTCAGATACATAAGTCCAAATTTTGGTGCGACAGAGCTCCTCAATGAGTACTGAGGGGCCCCTATCTTAGGCTTGGTCAATTTAAAAAGATGGTCTTTCATTTCAAAGGAAAAACAGATTGTAAAAAATGTAAATAACTTTGGCGGCAAGATAGATATAATCAGGTTTGTGAACAGAACGCAAAGTTGAACGGCATTCCATGCACGGAACGTTTTTTAACGGTAAACGTTGAATGCTAAACGTGAGAGTTTAGTATTTTGTTCCAATAGTGATTGGAAAAAATCAAAGTTTATATAGTTTTTTAGTTTTTTAAAATGATTTAAAGAGTTGATAAAGCAAAGACGAAATCATGGAAGACCTATTTTGTGGCAGTGGCTCAAGGGGGGGCTGAGGGATAACTTTTGAATGATTTTATCGAAGCCAAAAGTTTCTAGTACTCCACCTTACTCTAGCATCAGTTCAATAATTATGAATAATGGAGTAAAGGCTCATAAATTGACCATGAATGTAAGCAAAGGGTCCACTCAAAATAATAAATTATATTTTTATGTTGCGAGAACCTCAGTATAGTCCTGCTGGAACACATAGTTTCCTTATGGGTAGTTGGACTTCCCCAGGGCAATATCAACTCCTTTACAATATCCTGGTACTCCTAGATCCCATTTTTACGCCTTTCAGGAACCAATACGAGGGATCCTCTTCCCTTCCGATGAAACAATTCCTAACATATTGGCAGGGTCTGGAAACTTAGTCTGGTTTACCTGCAGAACCTCATTGAACGCGTAGGCGAGGTAACGATCTTTCTTGGAGTTTTTCGACTAGTCCATGGTGCAGTTTTCTTGTCTTGTTGCTGTCAAAGTGCGAATCAAATCGGCTATACTTTCCCTTTTTTGGCCTCAATCTCAACAATGAACGAACCGATATTTGTCGTTGTAGCTCATTGAATGATAATATTCACCGAATTATTATAAATCTTGAAACCTAATTCTCAAATGCCGCCTTTTCTGATCCTATCAAAGCGGAAAACGCGATTTGCTGTCATACAGTGTATATCATACTACATTAGGATTGGATCTCGGAACGTAACATAAATAAACTGAACAATAAACGCTGAATGAAGAAAAAAATTGAACGGAAAACCAAAATAGTGGAATGCTTACACGCCTTGATATAATGTACTTTTCAGTATCCAAAGACATTTCCTTTCATAATTCATGACAAACAATTGATTAATCCTTTCCTCTTCTTCTCTTCCTCCTCCAATACTCTCCCTCAATCCTCCATTTGACTCTGATAACTGAATATTTTTTTACCTACAAATTACAGGAAAATGCAAGTAAGAGCCCAAAAGGAAAATAAATCTTATTTGAATAATTTGGACATCACCAATGATGAGCAATCAGAATTTACATGAAAAGTTAACTCTAAGGTTGATAAGTATTTAATTGTAATTTGTGTTGATTGTGGAATATCAAAAAAAAAAAATATTGGTTTCCCTCAGAAAATAGTTCTTGATGGATCTTTTATAAGATTCAGAACTTCCTGCTTTAATTTTGGACTTCATTAGAAAATGATTTAGAATGGTATACTACCAGAAATTGTGTGTAATTCAAAATCCGTTTATTAAAAAAATGACTTTTTGAGATAAATTAGCATTATCCTTAATTTACCAAAAAGTATTTTAGTACAAAGACAAAAGATAAATTCATAAATGAGCTTTTAAATAGAATATTTGAAAGAATTAAATCCAACATATATAAAATGAAATATGAACCCACTGTCCCCTGATAACCTGGTATATCTAGATTGATAAAAATACAAGGTTAGACCATCATTTAATCGGACTTGCTAAATTTTCAATTTGATATATCGTACTTACGGCTAGGCAAGAAAGGCAGATTTTGACAAAATAGGCAACTAATCATAGTATTTGACATCACTTTTCCTAAAATTTTTCAGTTTAATGTATGTTACCGACTGCTGGGTAAGAAAGACAGATTTGGATGAAACACGCAACCACTCATGCATTATGACGTCAATATTAAAAAGCGTGGAGGAAGTGAAACATCAGTCATACAGACGTTATAGTATAACCTTGTATTTCTAGTAACCTTTTTTACTATCTATTTAACTGAAGAAAGTTAAGACCCTTCCTCCCCGTCTTCCCAGCCTTAACGTGAGTGATCAGAGGCAACACACAAAAAAGAAAGATTCATTTGGCTAAAGTTATAATTAAAATAACTATAGTAATAATTATAAAGTTTTTCTATAGTTATGAGTAAGAGTTATTTACATATTTGTGATTGAGGAAAGGGGGTCAAAGAATAAGGAATCTTAAGTGTACTCAGAAGGTTAGTATCTAATGATTAGAGTACAAACTAAAAAAAATATTAATTTTCAAAATCACATAACCTACTCACTTAAAAATTCTCAAAACTCCTGAAATAAACTTTCCCTCCTTTGCAATCTTTATATATAATATACAGAGGGTCCCCTCTTATCGTAGTTTTTAGGAGGAAAAATCCTTGTTATATTAAATTCGCGTTACACCGGGACTTTTTGAGTATGTCATTACATAAAATGCGATTATTTTTTTCGAAATCGCTTTTAACTATTTTTCTATGTTTTTTTTAGTTGGACAGGACAATAAAAACATTTTATCCATCAATTTTTTTAAATGTATGCTAGACAATATACTTTAAGAAAAATTGTAAATTTTAATCTTAAATGGCTATTTACTTGATTTTTAATCAGATCATTTCAATACTGTAAAATCTAAA
>NW_027293885.1:0-414 GCF_016086655.4 Lepeophtheirus salmonis | reverse complement strand
GAATTCTCAGTCGTTAAAATAATAAATAAATATAAACAATTTCATTATAACTACACACATCTAAAAATAAATTTTTCTTAATTAATTGTTTCAGTTTGGAAAAATATTTTGTGATCTTGGCTCTGAATCCAACCATTCATATTATGCGACTCTAAATTCATTTGACTCATTGTGCAAATACACTCGACTCTTCCGACATTATGAATTAATCACATTAGTATCCAAAGATCAATGGAAGAATAATATTCGATATTAATTAATTATTTGAATGAGACTTATTACATAATTATCTTGTATAAACAGGAACTGAAACTCATACTTCATTTTTGAAGGACAAATTCATCAGTTTAAATATTTAGTTTAATAATATTTTGAACATTTACTTGTGTGTATGCTCACGAAACCAGGGATTAA
>NW_027293884.1:0-41451 GCF_016086655.4 Lepeophtheirus salmonis | reverse complement strand
ACAGTAATTTAAAAAAACTGACAAAAGCTTGGGAAACAATTTCCCCAGATACTCTGAATAATCTATATGAAGGGATGCCAAAACACATAAAAAAAATGTATTAAGCTTAAAGATCGTCATAGTAGGAAGTAAATAAAGTTTTTCGCTAAAAAATTCCCTTGTTTAGATTATTTCATGATTTTTTAAATACCACCATAAATTTTTGGATATACTGTAGTTTCCTTAACTTGAATGAAAAAAGGGTTTTATATGAAAAAAAAACTTGCTTCAATAGGAACAAAAAATGTCCAACAGTGTTTTCACACGTTATGTAAAAATGCTCTATAGAATATTCTTCTTTTATGTTTGTAGCTAATTACTTATTTGAGAAGTAACAGTGGAATGAGGTTTTGTAGCTTATTAAGACAAAAGATTGAATTAACTAACCTTTATTCTTTGTAAATATGAAAACTTCTATTTGTTTACTTATTCTGGAATTGGTGAAAAGTTTTGCAAATAATTTTATAAGCTTTATATGGGTCCATTGGACCCACTGGTATTCATTTAGAATCGAATATTAGACTCAGGAAATTTAAAAAAACCTTGTTTCTTTCATATCTAGGAGTACAAAGTGACAAAAAAGAAGTTGTATAGGACTAACAAGGGAATTAGGACAAACATTCAAATTTAAAAATGGTTTTAATTGACACAGTTGAAATTTTAAGACTCAACTATTTTATGACATAGATGCCGAATGTTGTATATTGTTTTGAATTTTTCAGAAAAATGACTCCGATCTTAAAATCACTTATATGTATACTAGCTGAAAAATATGCGATAAAGTGAAAAGGTCGTCAAGTAGTCGTAATATTGGTAATATTTTGTCCATCAGAGTATTTGTCATTTTTGAATTTTATTCCTGATTCAGTATTAATCCCCTATGGATTTCAATTAATTACAAGTTCTCCTATAGAGAATTCATGCGTTAATCAATCTGTATGACAGTCTAATTATATGAAATAGTGTTTAATCAAATTAAATTATTCATAAATTATGAGCAATAAGGAAGCGTAATGTTATACAATAAGTTGTCTTGGGAAAATATTCCATTATTCCAAGAATTCATAAGTTTTTTTTTTTTTCAAAACAGCTACTTATGCACCTATATTGTTTATAGATGTCCAATTCCATTAAGATTTTTAGATTGAAAAGCATATTATTTAAAAATGAAACAAAAACAATTGCACTCTGTTAACCTACTCAATTTGTAAAAAGTCATAAATAAACTGCATTTATCAGTACTCCGGAAATGCCATGATGATATGACATTCCCCATGAAAATGTACGAGTTCATATTATATAAAAGATGTCAGATTGATTTATCTCAAAATCGGATACACTTTTCAAATTAAAAAAAACTTAAATTAGGTGCCATGGTACATATATATATATATTTAGGATATAATATGGAAGAAAATGTAAATTTCTTGAGGCAATGTGTATTTTATTTTTATTTTCTAAGAAACATACTATACTATGTGTGGTTCTATTTTTTTCAGAAAACAAAAACCGATAGATGACTAATTTGTTGACAGATACCTGTCATGTAATACTCTATAAGTATTGTTTCTTTTTTATTTTGGAAAAACAACAAAATGAGTATTTGGTTTGATGATGGATGGTTATTTCCTTATACAATAGCATCAAGGCCAGTAATTATAAGTCATTTTTTAAAATAACAATATATACAGTAAAAACTCCGATAGCGAGTAGCTAGATTTGATAGTGTTCTAAGCAAACGATGTAATGTAGGATTTTTAAAGATATCCGTGGCATATTTTATGGATTAAAATATTAACTACGGTAAAATCGTATAAAACATATTCGTATAAGGACATTTTGTATATGTATAACAATAATTTCGTATTAATTTATGGAAAAACAGGGCAATTTGTACCCAAATATTGGGAGTATTTCGGGTATCGCTGAAACTTAAGTAACTATTAAAAGCTCCTCATACCCCCAATTGGACTCCGAACGTTGGGATATTTTGGGGTACCACCAGTTCTTAAAACGGAATGTAACCCACCACCGCATATTTCTCGAAAAATATATTTGTTTAAATTAGAGCTATTCAAAAAACAACACAGATTTCAAAGGCTTAAATAACTGTTTTTTTGAGTTCATACTATTCCAAGTTCATATGGCAGCGAGAAGTAGTCAAGTCCGAGTCATTATAATACCAAGTTTTCCCTCTTTTACAAATTATTTTTTTATTTTAGTTAATTAACTTTAAACTTACATGTGTAAAAAAAATTAGTAATATAAATTAGGTCACTTTACAAGTGTTTCAAGTGTTATTAGCAAGTAGTACTTGTTTGAAACAACTTTTTTTCATCCAAATTTGTTATTTTTAACGTATTATTTACAGCTCGATATTATATTCATTTATTTGGATAACAAATGAATTCTTCCATAATGATTCGGTCTTGTCCAGATCTTAAAAACCATCCCAATCCTAGATTATTTTTGGTTATTTTTTAAATAAACATTCCAAAGTAAAGCTGCCCTTGTAAAAATAGACTCCAAATGGATCATTTGTAGTTAATTAAGTAATAATGTTATTTTTTTAAATTAAATGAATTTATCACATGCCTACAAGAGAATAAAAAATTAAGAACCAATAATTTTATAAATTTACTTTAAATATGAGTTTAATTTTTATCAAAAAACAATATATATTATTGTGTTTAGAAACGTCAACCATTGAATGATAATAAAACATACTGGAAAAGCATAAGCCAAGTTGTACATTAAAATCTGAACACTTGGAATTTTACAATTTTATATAAGATATAATTTAATAATTAAATATAGAATTTCAACAAAATTGATACTATAAATAGATATGTATCCGAGCTATGTTAAGAAATAATGTAACCACTGTTGGCGGTAATGATGGCTTCCAGGCTGCAGCATAGGTCTGACACCCACTGTGGATGTAGTCCTCTGTCATGGTATCCAAGAGCTGGATAAAAGTGTGCTTTGAGGACCTCAGTGTTTGTATGACGGACACTGCAGTCCTTTCCCTGGGCATGCACTGAAATTGTAAAGTCGACCTGTGTTGGCATCAGGGCTGTAGGTGGACCAAAAGTGTCAAAAATGAGTTCAAAAGAGTCTTACAACGGAGGAGATGGTTTTCTTTCATTGTTGTCAAAAATGGCCTCATCAACCTCATAAGGTTCTTTCTACCCACTTTTTTAATAGCTCTAGTGTGCAAACACGAGATCTCTTTCATTGCCCTTATAGGCTTGAAAGAATTGGCCTGGGCTGTATTCTTTAACTCCCCTGTATCCAATTTGGCATTTTTGATTGAGCCTTTTTCCTATCTGACTTTTCGGACTTGCTGATGGTATAGACGGTGTTTTGGGGACGCCCAACTGCCTAGAGTGTACGAATTTAAATTTTTTTATCACGTTCAAGTGGTATTGTTCTTTTAGCATGAACAGGTCATAGACAAAGATTAATGTGTCGAAACTTATAAAAATATGATTTTTATTAAATATTTACATTTCTTAAAAAAAACAACTTACGTCAATTTTTCTTTTAAATCAATTTATTCATTTTTTTTGATAAAAAAAAGAGAGAATATTGTTTTTCATTCTAAAAAATAACCTTTTTTTAAAAGAGGCCAAGCCTTTTTTGCCATTTTTAATTAATGTTATCCATATTTTATTTGTTGACTATTTTAATTAAAAAAACATATTTTTTTTTTTGAAATGTTTTCTTAAAAAAAAACACTAGAATCCTTTATCTATTTTTAAATGTGTGTTTTTAAATATTTCTTGTTTATTTTAATATTTGAACATTCCATTGTATGTGGGCCCGTCATAAGTGTACCAATAGTAAGTGCCCCCTTAAATTGGTCTTTGCTGTTAGCCTCCCCCTAGTAAAACATGTTGGTAGATCTAAAGGTAGTCTTCGTACTACCTGTTTGTAAAATCCTGTACTATACAGTCACTTCTAAGGAAGTACTTTATTAACTTATTAGAAAGTACCAAACGTTCTACATACTATTTTTTTTTTAATCCTATAATTCAATTTAGTTCAAACGTTGAGATCATTAAGGAATTTATATATAATCTAAATATGGAATATTTTTTAAATTAAATGAAAAACTTCAAGCCATAAAAACCATAATTATCAAGTAACGTCTTTTGAGTAATATATTTGAATTGTTTGTAATGAAATACCCACTTATAAAAGAATAACTATAAATAAGTCAAGTATATGAAATTCTATACAACAGACGTTTAACTAAGTAAATCACATAAAAGCAATTCTTTCTTATAGGACCGATGTATATACATATGTATGTTTGATGCCAGACACAATTAATTATTATCGTTTCCATAATTCCCCCGCCATTATATTACGTAAAAAATACAGAACAGAAACACGGTTCCTTATGTAATTCTACAGATGAGTTGTAAGCATATAATATTTTTCTCATAACCACAATAATTTTCTAGTTGACTGATTCATTATACAATCTTTTTAAGGGTAGATACTCCTTACAGTAATGTTTTTACATATATTATTACTGTCTTGCTTAATATAATTACATAATTAACAACGCAAGTGTATTAAATATTTTTGACCAAGGGAATTATCCCTTAATTGACGTGTATTTAAAACTATCAAATTTTGTGTACCTTAGCAACAAACGAGACAGAATATCATAGTCTGTTTGTCAATACAAAAATATTACTGAACTAATCCAAGTTTATATAATTATACTATGCTACAAAATGAAGGTCTCGGAGCCCCTGCAGGGTGAACCCCAAATTTATTATTATTATTTAAGCCAAAGAACACGAAAATAACCATTGAAACTTTAAACCTATACAGGTTTAGCCTTTAAAGCCTTTACTTTTTTTTAATCAAGTGTTTAGGATATAACTACGATTCGGTGCCATATTTCGACAAAAAAGAACCATTTCTATGAATATCAAAGTAAATAACAAATTGATACAAATATTTTAGCATTTGAAAATTTAACTATTTATTAATTTATCTTGAATACAATTAGTAAAAAATGTGTATGTCACAGTAGAGATTGAAATCCAGAAGAATCGTTGATAATTCTACTACTAGGGGTAACAACCATTTTCTCTCCTAGGACAAATTACAATTTTACTATGGGAGATAGTAGAATGGAATATTTGAAAGGGTTGCGTATTTTCGAAAATAAATATGAAGCCAATTAATACTCTCTATGGCGTGTCTGTTCATTTGAGCAACATTTATTTCAGCAAGGGTCATATTTGAGCAAATAGTCATTTGGGTACGCTTCATTTCAGCGTAGTTAATTTCAGCGACATTTTCATATAGTAAATATTATGAAATAAATTACGTCATTATTAAACGTCATTGCTCATCACCCACCACAACGGTGATCAATATCAAATTAGAGAAGTCTAGAAATAGTAACTGAGGATCATATCGAATTGAATCTCTACTCCGTAAGCTGATTTGGAGGGATGAATTTACAAAACAAATTGAGTGGAATGGCATTCAAACACTTTGATCGATGGGTTTTCTTGAAGTAGGATCTTTAAAAAAGGATTTGTATTCTCTGATCATTTTCTTTGTTTAGAGAGTAAACCATTAGTTCATGATTCATTTTTGACTTGATTCAAAACTATATTACCTGTATTTTTTTGTGTTTTCCATAAAGAAGAAACAACGGGAGTTGGGAAGGATCTTTTTTTGGTGCTTTTTCATCACTCTACTACTTTGAATGCACTCTAATTTGCGTACAAGAACAACTTCAATGTCATCACCCACCAACTGAACTGTTTTAACAAAAAAACTGAATCTTTAACAGAATTGATTCAACAAAAGAACTGAATCCTTTACAGATTATTGTTATTTCGTACATTCAGGTAGCAGTTCACTTGAGGCTACTCAAACTATTGAATGAAAAAATTCTTCAACTGACACTTCCCTGTGAATCATAAATCCCATATACTATTCAATAATACATCCCAATCAACCGTTTTTGAAGTTTTTCATAACTAAAATTATTTAACTAACTAAAATGAACACTTACATTAATATTGGATCAACTAAAGGATAAGTTAAAATGCTCTATTATTATTTATGCGATATAGAAGTTTTAGGATATAAGGAATGTTGAACTGAGACCAACTATATTTAGCTTGTATTCCATAATACCAATTTGGATTAAATGCAGTTTCATTGTCATTTAAATTGATCTTTCGTTCGTCACATTTGGATAAATGGATCCCCATCCACCCATTTTTCCCGTTACACATTTGGATATCCTATCAAGTCTTCTGATCATCTCTTTAACGTCATTTTCTGTTCAAGGAATCTCTCATCTTTGTACCTCCCTCATTGGGTCACATCTTCTTTAATTAAAGGATAGTTCATTGTGCACATGCCACTTCACTTCAAGGTCTGTGATAGTGACTTTTGACCATGTTATTCATTGTATTTAGGTATGCATAAACTCCTCCAAACCTTCTTCGGAATCATCGCATACTTCTATAAGTTAATGTCTATAAGTATTCTAATTAATTTTTGAATCATTTAACCTACCTTCTTAAACTTATAAGAACTAAAAAGATTCATTAACAGACAAAATAATCAACTCAAAGTACCAGTGAGGAACGGAGAGAGTTATCATCTTCCGTTCATAGCTCCTACATTGAAATTATTGAGTTAATTCCTTCTTAAGTCAACTTTGTTTCGTCTCTTACTCTTAAAAGTTTTGACATAATTGATAAGAGTCCTTCAGTGTCCTTGATGTATATAACACAGATATCACTCATCCCAATCATCCTGATTTCTTTATTACATGTGAGTCTCTTTTGCCAATAGAAAATAAGTGGAAGAAAATTCTAGACTCTTAATGTGCTTCTCTTTTCTCGAAATGTTGGTCTGTAAAGCATTTTCTATTCTGCTATTATATGTAAATAGTTATTGGGAACTATTAAATGATAATGTTTTTAATAAAAATATAAGTGACTTCCTAACTTCTGTAAAGTTATACTGGAATATACTAACGGCACTGCAACTCCCAGACTTATTAAATCTGGAATTTTTTCGTATATACTCATTATTATTTGAATAACGTTAAATAATTTCTTAATAAATTATATATATTCATGTTCCTGATCTTTTCTTTGGTTATATGTTTTAGTGAAAACTATAATGGATAACATTTATATATATTATGGTACATTTTATTAATCAAATAAATATTTACTAAATTTGGTTTGTATTTTGTATTCATTTCTGAAAAACCTTTATTCATACATAATAAATATTTACAATTTTTACATAATTCCGAGAGATTTTGGTAATTTCTTTGTATATTAACATCAAAGACTTATTCAATCGTAAATTAATCAAACGTAGATCCGTAAAAACGCCTTTTTCACTATCATTATTCCATGAATATGAAAATTCCTTGGAGTAAACATAAAGCAAGTTTGAAATTATTTCTTTGAAACTCTCCTTATACTCTATTCCTATTTAATGGAGGTTTTCGACCATTATTTTTCTTCTTATAATCGAAAATTTAGAACTTAATCCTCTATTAATAGCCATCGTTCTAAAAGTCGAGGACCAAACATTTTCTCTTTAAAAGTAAGGCCGAAACAAGTATTTTTGTTATTCAAGTAAATATTGAATTTAACAGAAATCTTTACATGGCAATGACATGAATGATTGGTAGGAGCTTAAATTATAAAGTCCAGTTACCTGTTAGGTTATCTATAACACTTAGATTGTGGTTTACCTCAAAATGTTGAAACTCTTTCCAAGTTAAAGCGGCTTAGACTTGGAGAGACTAGTCATTCGATACATAACTATAAGTTGAATCCGGAGAGAGATGCAGAGGAAGGATGATAATTTGCTTTCTTCCTCACTAAACATTTCTTTCCAGTATGATTGATCTTGATTAAACATATTCTTAGTTCTTATAGGAGTATACAATGCTTCCATACAATTTACAATATATCTGGAGCAACGGATAATTTATTTTTCCATTACATGTACCGTGGGTCTGTTTCTCACTATTTCCTTAAAATAATTATTTTTTAAGTTTATATATTAATCATCATACTATTTATCATTCTTACTAAAGAACAGAAACATTTTCTTCTGATGTATTGTCTGTTTTCTCTTCCTCAACCTTCTGACATCCAACATCGAAAACTTCTCCAGTATTAATATTCTTCGATCTTATCATATTTGCTGTACATTTATTGAAATATATATATAATATATACAGATAATAATGATACCATTGTTTCTTTAGACCAAGATATGATCTGTTACTATGTAAATCCTTAGTATGAGATAGAAACCTTTATAAATATCACCCCTTCTTCTAAATATTCACACATTGATAATAAAAGACAAAAACACCCTTGCAGAGTGAATTGTCATATTTATCATTACGTGACATTAGATACTAGAAACAATGACACTATAATGTGAACATGTTCAACTCCTTATGAGATGCTCTTGTAATGGAATTCCAAATTATGTATTCATTTCTAAATATAAAATCCTTATTTTATACTAATAACTGTTTGTATGAAGTAAAAATAACTAATGAATAATTAATATATATAAGTATTAATATAAGCATATCTACATATATTTTTAGCAATTAGATAAAAAAAAATTAATAAAATGGATTTATTGAAATATGAAAACAGGTATGGATTGAAGATCAATATGGATAAAACATCCATTCTTCCCATTGATTTATGAGTTCCCCGTGGGGGTTGTAAGATCGCAGATTGTTCCATCAAGAAAGTAATTGAAATACTAGGAATTGATTGGAGTATTATAGGAGCTTCTACTTCAAACTGGGCACATCTTCGGAACTATATAATGAGGTATATTCCAGGGTGGAGGAATTTCAATATCCCAAGGAGGATTGACATGTGCAACACTCAAATTGTTCCAAAGGTTCTGTATAAGGCCACATCTATCCCTTGGTTGGTGGAAAAGGCCATTGACAGACAAAATTATTGGTCAGATAATTTAAATCACTGGAGATACATACCTGCTCGGAAAAGATCTAAAAAAACAACAACTACAAGTTGGTTTGCCTTGATGTCGAGAATAATACCAAAAATATATAACAAAATATTCATTGGTCTAACGAACAATGCAGATACCGAATGGCGTTCGTCCATTTCCACTACCCCTATATAAAATTGGTTGATACTAGGTACAGGTTGAAGTAATGATATGATTACGATGCATTCCCCATCCATGGCAACTAGTCCAAGAATTATTTGGAAAGGTACTCCGAATTTCACATCTTCCTCAACAATTGACATTTTGCGTTGGAATTGTGACAAAAAAAAATTCTTGAAAAATAAAGAAGGACCCGCCCATGCTATGCCCAGGCTTTATCGTGAAAAATCATTACAATTCACGATATTCGCGATGGTTCGATATTTAGTTACGGGAAATTTATCTTCCCACTTAAAAGAGCAGCATTAAATTACTTAATCAGGAATTACCAAATCTTTTTTTACCTACTCAAATTAATTACAGCAAGAATAATCCTGCAATGAAAAAGTATTCAATATTAGGCTATCTTGATGATCTCTGTAAAAACAATTGAGTTTTTACAGAGATCATCAAGATAGCCTAATATTGAATACTTTTTCATTGCAGGATTATTCTTGCTGTAATTAATTTGAGTAGGTAAAAAAAGATTTGGTAATTCCTGATTAAGTACTTTAACCCTCAGCATGGGATTAGGAATTGATTTGAACCAATTTTTGGACTCTTTGTATGCCATTGGATACTTTATATGGAGGAGCAGCCTATCTTTAGAATCCAACGTTTTTATAAATGCAGATGAAACCGGTTGAATGAGAACGCATTTTTTGGGATCGGAGGCAACCAGAGAAAAATATGCACAGTTTTTATCTAATAAACAAACAGAGCCACAGAGGATATGAGATGGCAAATCCTCAAGGGGCAAATCCACTGTCTTGATGTTTCCCTTATTTAATGTGAAACCTTCATATTCCTGATAATGATATGCTGCTTGATCAATAGCGGCGGAACATTCAAGATCCATCACAGTAATAAGAGCAAGAAAAATAAATATAAACTCAGCCTTCATGTTTGAGATATCGAAGTAAGAATGAAAATAAATCCATTAAATAGTTTGTTTGACACATAAATATCATTATTTATTCATAATTAATCGTAGTGTTTATTTGTTGTTAGCAACCACGAACATCAATGTGTTAAATATGGTCACAACATTCTTTTTTAATCAAATCTTTGCTTCTAAATATTCATTAGTTGGTTGGCTAAGAGACGCTATGCTTTTAATAGGACACTTTAATTATTTATATTTATGTGAAATTTGTTTGATTGAGTATAAATATTTCATTTTTTTTTTTTTGTGTGTGTTCTAGAAATCTTTTAGATACTAATTTACCGTTGTTAGTGATAAAAATCGTTTCTATTTTGGGCATGTCAAAAAAACAGAAAATTAGCATTGTGACCCTGATAATTTGAAGAATATTTTTTTCAGCTCACAATCAGCCGAGAAAAGGAAGGAGGGAAGAATAGAATAAACAAGGATATTGTTAATAATTATTTGGAAGTCAATCCTCATTTGGACTCTTAGTCCAACAAGGACTTTAATTTAGCAAATTGAATATAAACAAATTTTTTTATTAATTAATTTAAGCAGTACAATTTATAAGTTATATATTAAAATTTAAATTTTGAAAAAAAATGGACAATGAATTATTTATATTGAAAAATCAATATAGAAGTTTCATTAATTTAGGTGCAGTTTAGACCACCTGAAAGTTTTTGGCCAGAATGAATCATTTTGATTAAATTTAAAAAATTTCTTTGTTGTATTGTTGATATATTTGGAAGAAAATTGGAAAAATAATGTTGTTCTCTAAAAAAATTGGTCTTAAAAGGAACAACAATTAGGATCTGTCAGAGTTCTTAAGATAAAGTTTGAGAGACACATCGAATAATTTATGAAAGGAAATGAATAATTTTGATGTTGAATTATCATGTGTAATTTATTGCATATGCGAGGTTCGTTTGAAAAGTCCGTGCAAAGTCCAAAATATAGCACTAGTTGTGGTTATCGAGATCATGTTTAGTAATTATCATCTCTTGGAAGAACACAAAACAATTTGTAGCCAGATATTTCTATTTTATTCTATTTTTATTACTATTCTATTCTAGTTTGCCATTTATTTGAATCGAGGAATCGGCTGGAAAGATCATGGTGTCTCTTCTCCTACCAATTCATGAAGTGCTCAACTCCATCCAGTTACACTTTTTTAGGGACATGCAAATTTGGACCTCTTTGCTTCATTACATCTAACTTGAGCTCATTATAAGGAATTGGTCTTCCTCATTTTGCATTCATACTACAATCAATTTTATAAAGAGCTTCAGCTACATTTGCAGGTAAATCTAACAGTCTTTTCTGATGACCATGAATTTTGCGATAAAGATGCCAATAATGAACTAGAGCAGTATTAAAAACATACAAATCCCATATACTTTTTATTAGATGTTGGAAAACTTAATGTCATTTTTATTTTTACTGATAAAACCTTTAAATGATATAATTTGTAGTTTCACCAGTCAAAGATGAGAGCAACAATATAACTATATTATCATATCATTGTACCCGAGATACATTGACACCATCGAAGCATGTAAAAATATCGGTAGAAAAACTTATTCCGTGTGATTTTATATTTAAAACAAAAATGCATTTATGCAACAAAATCCTAATTCACCGAAAATTATTCTTATTGATTTTGTTGCACATTTGTTACATAAGAAAAAAGGTCAAAAATAGTATATATAACTAAGTACTAAAATATTTGCATTTTAATCATTATAATACAATAAAAAATCATAAAATATGTTTTGATTACTATTATTAAGAACAGATTTAAAAGTTTAGGGGCCTGAACCAATCAAATAACACACTCCCACTTGCTTGTGGTATTCAAGATATTGATTACCTTTTTAGCCAGTCTGTTGATACAATATAATAATAATACCTACTCACACTAATGAACAGGTTCGTTCTACATCTGAAAATAGTTTGGAATTAAACTAATTTTTTTTTTGGTATGTTACATATGTGAAACAAAAACATTTAAGGATTAACAACATACATTTTTGTATAAACCTTTTGTTTCAAAATATGCATTGATTCTTCGGCTAAAATCCCCTATATTTTTAAATAGACACTTTCAGTTTTTTGTATTTGTTTTATTTATTTAAAGTTTGTTTGATTGAGTATAAGTATTTTGATATCCTTGTATCCTAGAAACCTTGTATTAACAAAAGGACTTCATTACTGAGAAAATCGTTTGTCTTTTGTGCATGTTAAAAAAAAAATCACTCCCTCACTCAAAAGGTTTAAAATTTAAACATTACTACTACGAGCCAAACTAAAGCAATAAGTTTCGTTGCCGTACTTTTCACGGTTAATACAATCCACCATTTTAACAACAGGAGTTATATTATATCATTCTTTAATATACATTATATGTATAGTTGAAACTTATAATCTCTTTTGCCATAAATACTAGATAAAATCAACATATTCACAAAATATATTTTTTAAACATATACATAAAGGTGTCCCATAAAGTTGAAGGTAATTTTTCGAATATTCATACCCCCATTTTTTTCTATTTGATCTCAGCTACCCAAATATGAAAAAAAAATATTTAGGTCAACGATGCCTATCTAGGTGCCATTGAGAGCTTCAAGTCAATTCGATGAATTGATTCTAGGGTGGACGGGAACATACGTATTCAAATAAAGATTACATAAAAAGGACTTATCATAAATGTATCTTAATTTGTTTTGCTATTAGTAAATAGATGTATGTCTGTTGTGTGAAATTTTGGTCTGTTTAATTTGAAGTATCTCCAAGTAATTCAGTAAAATGTGTTTCAACTTTCCTGCAGTCCACCCTATTCTATATAAAATGTTCATAGTGAATGCTTGAGGAAAAAAAAAATTATGTTTTATGTCTTGGGATTCGCTAACATGCATATACAATTACTTGTTTATTATTTTGTGGACAAGTCTGATCCAAATCTGTTCCATTTCATAAAAAAATACAATTGGCAAAGTTTCAGCGAATTTAAAAAATATGTAGAGGTAGCTGAACGGCCTCAAAGTTTTGAACATTGCCTTTTTTTGCAAAACAAAGGGACTTTTTCTTCAATTATCATGGAAACAGTAAAAGATAAATATTTTTATACTTTAGTATCTTTTAAATATTTTTAAATTTACTATCAAATATAATCATGTTTTATATGGAAAAAATATTTTAAATTTGAATTATAATGAAATATGGTTGAAGAGAAAAATAATACATATAGAACGTATTGAGCACCATGTTTTTATATTTTTTCACTACAAAACCTCCAAATTTCGTGACAAATTTTCATTTTTTTTTCTTTACACCAAGACTTTTATTTATTTATATACATCCGCACATAGAAAAATAAATATATATATAAATAAACACATCGAAGAAAAATTGCATTAAAATAAATAACATAATTCAATATTATAGTAGAAAATTAGTTTCCTCCGAAAGACCTTTTAAAAAAAAGAACAAATAAAATCAAACGACTAACACAAATCAATTAGGGGTTTATTGCATGAAAAACAGGGGCATTACACATAAGAATGATAAAAAAAATGCAAATGATCATACTAAAGCAGCAACTACAAAGTCTGACTTAATTTATTGGGAATGTTTTTTGAACTGTCTGACTATATAACCGAAAGCTTTGAAATGCCTTTCTGAGACCGAGTGATAAAAGTCAAAGTCCCAATTTGTTCCATGCACCTGTGAAACGTTGATGGGATAAATCAAATATCTTGCTGCTGAAGATATCAATATTCCTCTAATATCCGATGGTATAACCAGTTTGTCTTCCGTCAATCTCAGAGCCACATAGGTTTTGACACTACTGATGGCAACATTCAAGAACTTTTCTTCTTCACTGTTATTTATCTTTGTATAGGTAATGCCGATTAACAAGAAGCTTTT
Source organism: Lepeophtheirus salmonis (assembly GCF_016086655.4). Taxonomy (NCBI): domain Eukaryota; kingdom Metazoa; phylum Arthropoda; class Copepoda; order Siphonostomatoida; family Caligidae; genus Lepeophtheirus; species Lepeophtheirus salmonis. The sequence goes on along the minus strand of NW_027293884.1, from coordinate 27,323 downwards.
AAGACATTCCCCTATTTTTCTTTCAAATTCAATTCCAAAAAAAAATCTGACAATCAATAGAACCGGACAGTCATAAAAAAAGTCCACTATATTTTTAAACATTTTTCGACAGTCTTTGCATTGCTTGAAGAAAATCAATGATATTATTAGAGATATTTAACTGTGAAATTAAATATCCTCTGTCATGAATTCTCTTATGTGAACAAAGTATTTTCTTCTCTCAAGATACTAACAGGCTTAACAACGGTATAAACTTTTTACACAGGTCTTCCGGTTAGGAAGACTTCAGAGCCCAATAATAAAATTTCAAATACCATGGAACCCGGAGTAAGTGATTTTTACTGTTCTCTGAAGAACAAAAAGGAATCTCTTAGATGATGTCAAAGGTACTGTTAGTGTCAAATCTCAGAGACTTAGACCAAACAATTATTTGTACAGCTGCCCATTCACTAGATATTGCACTGATATAATCATTGGAGATAACGTAAGCAAACAGAAGAATGTCATAAATTTACGATTTCGTGATAAATATTTTCCATTCTAATTGGGCCTTTTAATAATATCAATAAATAACTTCACAAATATCTTTGGAAGAATATCAGCCAGTAAAGATAATCCCCCTCCTATTTGATTGGGTGGTCTTTTTAATGCAGATATATACCTTTTATGAAAAAGTATTTTCAGCCAAACTTCTTCTTCATTCGAGGCTTTCTCAGCATCTGATGGGACAGCAGACGCTACATATATTATTTGCAAAACAAGTTTTATACAGTTCCATTCTTTTTTTTTATATGCTAAATTCACGCCATTCATAGCAAGATCTTTCTGCTAATGAAATTAAGTTCGAACAATTGGAGGGACAGGGTCCTTCAGAGTTCCATACAAGTCCCAAAATTTTCGCATTGTTGCTCACTTTAAAAGTGTTGATAACCATAGAGGGTAACGGTTTCCATTTTCCTAAAGGATATTTGAGGTTTTGTCCCCATGGATTTTCAATCCTGATTCATATATTATATATCTTTTTACTGAAGAAAGTAAGGAGAACATCAATTCTCTTCATCAGCTGAGCTTCTGAATTCGCCTCCACCATGAGGGTGAGATCAGCAGCATACCAATCCACTAAATGACGTTATTATCAAGGAAGATGCCGAAACCTCCGTACTTACGTAATAAATTGGATGTCAATAATTCCATTGCTCCAACAAACAGGAAAAGAGAAACTGGGAAGCCCTGTCTACAGCTTTTTCCCAACTCAATTGGTTTACTCTGTATTTCATTAATAGATATGGTTGATGTTCCATTATAAAAAAGAACACGTATGGGTTAGAAAAAATGTCGAGTAAGTACTTCTTCACAGCTCTGAGCATGAATGAATGGTAAAATGTGTCAATCAAAAGCAATGAGTGCACCATACTTTTCCCTATGATTAAACGAATCTATAGATGCTTGAACATTTCTTCTAACATCACCAATGTTTCTGTTCTTAACCCATTAAAGGCGAGTGGCAGGATTTTCTGCCAGTCATTTCAAATTGACGTATAAGAAGTTCCATCTAAAAAGATTTCTTTATTTAACTTTTAACATGTTCTAAATACATTTGGTTAACTACGTAATAAGTTTCATTGTCATAGCTATACTATTATTTCGACAGTACAGTTTTGAGCAAGAGCTAGTGCAGTTGTGATTTTTTGATTTGATATGAGTCGCAAATATAAATATGTATTTGCTTTGTTTAGAAAAAAAAAAAAAAAAAAAAAAATCTTATAACATAGCTTTTTCATTTCTTAAATACCATAAAAAGGTGACTACATCAATAAATTGCTTAATTTGTTTTTATTTTTTTACCTATGATCAGACAAACTTTTGTGCCAGGATATTTTGCCAGTCGTCTATAAATACACGAAATTTTAATTTCATAGCATAAGCTTTTGTTATTTTGATAAGTTCCCCTCGCGAAACCAGTAGAATTATTAAATATAGGACGTATTCTCTATTTTTCCCCTAAAGGTGTACTAATGAGGAAAAACAACTAATATAGACCAATTGAGCCCAAAGTTTAGTTGTTTTTTCTAAAATTATTTTCGTTTTTAATGGGTTAAGACAACCTTTTTATTCATGCCCCAATTTCTTATATAGAATAGGTTCTATTTACTTAGAAATAGTACCCTTCCTCTCCATATGGGTTAAAAAATTTAAAGGATCAAATCTTTGGCACAAAGGGGGAAAATTTTATCTTTGATTCAATCTGGACCAGATGTTTTATCATCCTTATAATATTTCCCAATATAATCCGAAATGTTTTTATAGGAAAACATACAGGAATCTTTTCCTCTTCTTGGCCTGGGAAAGTTGTTTCTAGGGGCACCAACAACTTTTTTTAAATGGTCATGAAAAATATTAAGTATCAATTTTGGATCAGTGAGTTCTTTCTTTCCAATCATATTTTTTTTTTTTTTTTTTATTGAAAAATTATTTTTAGATGATGTAATTTTGAATTTTTCTTAGGGCTGATTTCGTTGTATATGTACTTTCTTGGAAATTTCCTCTTCTGCAATCTCAGACACTAGAAATAATTTAAAAGTATCTGTTGTAATAGTTTGTACAGATACATCTGAATGATATTGTTTGTCTTGTTTTGTAACAAAGTTATCTAAATTTTTATGGATAATTTTTTTTTTGTCTGTTTTTTTCTTATTTTTCATTGCATATAATATTTTTTTTATAATTTAAAACTCACTCGAAGATCAAATAGAACTAAACCAACAATCTCTTCGGATAAATACAATATAAAATTTTGAGATTTTGTTGTTCAAATTAGAATATTGATTCCGGAATAATGATATTGTGATTTAGTCAAATTCAAATAATTAAATGAGCATCTTAGGATGTAGGAGCAGAGATCAATGCTTTCAAATATATTTGTACAATAAGGATACAAATATCCCACAATCCTTGTTCCTTTTTCGAAGTTAATTTGAATTGTAAATTAAATAGCCTAAATTTTTTAAACATATACAATACTTTAGACAACCAATGAGCGTGATGTATGGGACCAAGAGACATAAATTGTATTCCACGTTTTAGAAAACCTCCAAGAAATATTACTGCAAGTTCCAAAAATTATTTATAATCATCTCTTGAAAGACTCCGTTGAAGATGATGGTTGGCAAAATTTATAATTTACTGTTTTATATCTTCAGTATGACCTGCTATTTCACTATTTACTGTTCTAGGCTCGTAATTAGTTTTGTCTATCATTTGCCACATTTTTTGAAATCTTTTGAAGAGTAGAACATCGAAAGAACTAGTTTCTCTCATGCATCCATAAAAACTAAGGTAATTATTAAATCCGTAATATGATGCCTACATGCAAACGGTGATAACTTTTATATAGTATTTTCTTTAATAGAACAAAAGTTACAGATTTTTACCTGTGATTGAGCAAGTTGTATCAAAATACATAGCTTCAATATTGTCTCCTACTCCCCAATCATGATCAGCTTCAAAAATTGCAGTAGCTTGTGCTTCACATGTACCAGATGGAAGCTTGGGTAACCAAAGTAATTAAGAAATTATTCTTCCATAAATTTTTCAATTAGATTGTACATAATATTAACATCCCCATGTTACATCGGAAAATTTTCTTTATATTTTTTTTATCTATATTCAATTTTCTTACTACGAATAGTACTTTTGTTAAAACCAAACTCATTAATGTTTTTACCCATACTCTTGACTGATTCTCCTAATATAAAAACAGCTTTTCAATTGGACACTTTTGTGCAAACAAGAGATAATACAACTTCTGGAGTAATTAAAGTTTTTCTTCTCTTTTAAAATTTAATTGAGTAGACCTTAGTTCTTCTCTCTCCATAATATTTTCGTTGTCGTCTGAATCAGAAAAAATTGTGGAAAAAGGGTAGTTTATCTTGCTCCTATCTTTGATGAAATTGTTCTTTTCTTTTGATTTTTATGTTATCCTTAGCAAAAAAGTTTATATTATTTGTAACTTAATATTCCTCAACTATCATAATACAAGTAAAGTTCAAAACAAAGTTTCATGCACATCTGAAGAACAAAAGTTATTCAGATGTGCATGAAAATTATGCTTCATAGAGGGTACTTTGACATTTAGGACACCTTTGAAGGACCGATAAATCTATTCGCCAATGTCTCAAGGCTTTTATTTATTGAGAATGAGGACATATTGAATAAAAATAAAGCTAAATGTAATATTAAAACAAATCACAAACTGGTTTTGAGTTGTCTTTTCTGGGTGATGAAATGCATTTAGAAAAATTGGAATGTCTGGGTGAAGTTTCATGTTGACTAGAGCAGGTTTGCGAAGGCGTTGCCCGGATATCAAGAAATTAAAATTTAATTCTGGATTATTTTGCTTCACATAAAAGAATAAATAAAGAATTATCCTCGTTGCATGTTTTTATGTGTCTTTTTATACTTTTCTTAAAGGAGATCATAAGGTTTAGAGATTTTTTTTTTTTTTTTTGGATGACGTCGTATGTTAATGTATAGTGTGCAGACGTATTTTCAATGTATATTTGGACCTTATTATAAATCTTAAAAGTACTTAAGTACTAGGAGACCCTATTATAGGCGTTATTTTAGACTTTTATCTACAGTTAGATAAATTATATCTAAGAATTCAATTCATGGAGGTGATTATTTTCTTTTTTGTCGTCTTTTTCTCAAATTCCTCTCTTCATCTGAAGAGTTGTTTAAGCCTATGAGTAAAGAACTCTAGAGAAAAAGCGGTTAAGGGAAAAATAAAGAAATGAATCTAAAAACAAGGAAGACTATGTTCCTAACACCGACCTATAAATTATAATATTGTGTTATTGTTGTGACGTAGTGGCCCTTATTCTTCTCTTTTCAATGAGGGGGAGACGGCCTGTTCAAACTCGATGTGCGCCTGGAGGAATATGTAACAGCTTATAATTTTAAGCAAATCAGAATTGAGAACTACTAAATCCTATCTTTATTGCCTTCAGTGTCCACTTTCTGCCTAGAGTCCTTTACCTATGAGCAGAATTTGAGAAAAAGTAACGGTACATTTACAATGGGATAATCTTTGAAACCTCCTGAAACCCCCGTGGACGAGATTTTAAAGGCAAGAGCAAATGACAAAGGATATGTAAATGCTCTTTTAAAATAATAATTCCTTTCATTTGGATACTGCAGCTCGAGTGAGCCTGGGAAATAATTTTAAATGGGAGACGTTTGTTCTCTAAATAGAAAATGAAGAAGGGTTACCCTATAAAAGGGATAATATTGTGCATATTGATGTCTATGGTAATACTGTGAAATATATATTTATTGATCACGAGCTAGCGGAGCTAATCCAAGGTTTTGCCTAAGTCAAATCTGCTTCTATACAATATTCCCTGTTGATGTCAGGGGAAGGATCCATGATCTTAAGGAAATCACTAAATTAAGTAAACGGTGCATTTGAGACAATTATCTACAGGCTTAAAAGAAATAATAAAACCAATGTAGATAAGAAAATAATAGCTGTGACATGCATAATTACTTTCAAGTGGGTCAATGATGAAGGAACGACTTTAAGAAATGACTACCTCCTTTGCTGGAAGGAAGAGTTAGTACTAATCAATTACAGACTCAAGAACACGTTAAAAACCAAGCATCTTTCTATAAAAATCTGGAACACGGTTGAAAAGATTATAAATACAAAATATAATTCATAAATTCAATCTTGTTGACTTGACTAAAAAATTCAGTGTGGAAGAAAGTATATCTTGAATGAGAGGGAATCAGTCTTTCATAATTTACTTGGTTATGATTTCTCTTACTTTGAATCATATTTAAAAAAAAAATATATATAAAAATGAACCTTCCTCTGATCATAAATTGATTTGCGTGGAGTTACATAGACCTTATAAAACTTATCAATTAAGGATGCCGAAATGGTTAATAGAAGACGATCAATATAAAATGAAATTAAGTAAATAATTTTTAGGAGGTTTGAATGACTCTTTTTCATCCAACCAAGCTACACAAAGACTCATAAAAGAAATTCATTCAAAGGCTTCATGGTTCATACACTCCAATATGTGTTGATGTGAGATACCATCAAAGGCTTTCAAGAAGTTAGTTGCCATAACTGCGATGTTTTCTTTTTTTTCCTTTTCCGTCCAAAGAGCCCATTCCTCCCCGAATGGCATTCTCCATATGTCTCCCTTTTATGAATCCCTTTTGTTCTTTGTGAATGATAAGTGGTAAGACTTTACGGAGTCGATTGGAGAGGATACCACTGTAAATTTTACAAAAAGTGTTCAGCATCATGAGGGGTCTTAATTTTTCAATAAATCCAGGATATTTTCCATTGTTGGCTAATTGTGGAAGGGATGTCATTATCAGCTTCTTTTATTGGATTCATTATTTCTTCACTGGTATTAACTTTGGAGGAAATCTCCTCGACAGAATTTTCCAAACCTTTAATATTCACTGTACGTACTTCAATAATAGAAGCAGCTTGTCTTGTTTAAAGATTCATTTCTTTTGTTACATTATTTAATAATAGATTGTTGTAAAACATTTTAATATTACTTTAATTTCATCCTGTCAGCTTACATACATCTTTAGAATGTCCAAAATTAAAACAATTATGTCATTGTAGTCTTGATCCATGGAATTTAATTCTTATCTAATGTCCTTTTTTTATAATTTTGTAATAAGTGCAGAAGTGAATAGTGTGTCCTCAGAAAAAAAATCGTGCGAAATAGAGTGTTGTTTAGATTTTTTAAAGATTAGTTGGAGGTTTTAATGACTCTTTTTCATCCAACCAAGCAACACAAAGACAAATAAAAGATATTCCTTCAAAGTCTTCATGGTTGTTTTTTTTTATAATAGGAAGGAAACAATGTCATATGCCCGTCAAGTGAATAATGGTCTCAATAAGGGATCAATTTATCCACGAACGTATTTTGCAGATTCTCTGAATTTTTTTAGAACTTTATAAATTGCAGAGGCAGAAATGAAATGAAAAGTTGATTTAGAAGGATCTGCGTGCAGAAGCCTGAAGAAAATTGTTAGGAAAAACAGATATTCCGCCCCTGGTGTTAAAAAAATTGTTCATGAAGGAAAATTTATTACTAAACCGGTAGATGTGTTAGACTAATTTCATTGCCATTTCCAAAACATTGTTGGCACAAAAAGATGCCACTTTCCAAAAATTGTACAAGGGAATAATATCTTCTACAAAGATATTATTCCTAACTTTATAGCAAAGTATTATAAGGATGACAAAGACTGTGGTTCAGAAGGCGTCTCAGGAAAATTGTATACGAATTTTAGCTAAGAAGGCATACCGTATCTATTAAAACTGGACGTTCTTTTGAAAAGTTTGGACAACTACTCAAATCACAGACAAAAGGAAAAGTTCCATTGATTCAAAAAAAAAAGGAGATGAGACAAATTATAGTCATAAGATACCAATTACCGTACTAAATTAAACATATAGGATTCTGTCTGGACTATTGGCTAAACAAATACAACTAATTCTCCACACACACAAAAAAAAAAAAAAAAAAAGGGATTGAACCAAAAGGATTTAAAAAAATAAGAAATTTCCGATGTTTCGCACAATATTCAAGCTGCAATTGACACAGTGGAAAGTAGGAAGAAGTTTGGAGAAAGAATATAAATGCTGCAATGCTTTTGACTCTATTTCACATAAGGAAATTCTTAGATCTGTCAAAAAGTTTCTTGCGAGACTTTTTTAACTACGCACGTGCCTTGTTGTACAACGTCACTTTGACAATCTGATTGGATGGACTAGAAAGCCAGCCAATTATCTTAGAAAAGAGCTGTCGTCAGGGATGCCCTTAGCTCCCTTTCTTTTCATAGCTGCAATCGAAAAACTCGTTTTAGGTTTTACAAAGAGGTACAGAGGGGTTGGGATTAAATTTGAGGGATGTTAACATATTATTGATCGGTATGTAGATAATTTAACTTTAACCTATCAAGGCAAATTCTGAGTCTGAACTAATTGCGATAATAAAATTCCGAATTAATTATTTTAGGAAGTTTCAAGAAAAAACAGGAGTGGTTTTGAATAAAAATAAGTCCTCTATTTTACCTTTAGGCTCCTAGAACCCTGAAGTGGATCTTAAAGTCAGAAACTGTAAAGTTAGAAGTGTGGTATAAATTGTGTTTAAAATGGAAGAGCAGTGATATTGGTGAAGATAATTGGAACAAAATTTGGACCTCCGTCAACAAAAGAATTCCTTTATCGAAAAAGTTCAACCTTAAAAAAAGAGTTGACTTTTATAACAATTTGATAGTACCTTTAATATTATAAAAGGCTACAGTAAGTCCGCAGCTAGTTCAAACCCCTATTTTAGAAGTAGACAAATGGCCTAATGGCTAGTTTTATAAGAATTATATCGAAGTCATTAATTGGACTAAATCCCATATAGGCTGTAGAGTAGCCCAAATGTTTCGTATTGTCCCGAAAATTTACTCCAAATTTTTTTTTGGATCTTTCAAGAAATCCAGCAGTAAAATAGAGAAGAATAAAGAACCGATAAATGTACATTTGGCTTATTTGGGGCCAATCTGACATACTATGTTACTTTCTAAATCTCTTCTGTTTGGGGCTAAGCTCAGATAACAATTTGGATTCTCACCCCTACTTTTAGAAATGACTCAACCATTGATGTAATTCGACAAAATATAAATAAAAAGTTATTTTTAGAAATTTAAAGGACTCCTCAATTTTAGATTAACACACAATCAGACTCAATATTTTAACAGTTCATAATTTAAATTTAGAATAATTGCTCAACGACGGTAGTGTAATATATCACTAGTTAATTCGTTAAGATGGTACCCTTAAACATTGATTCATCTGTGAATGAACTCTGGGAACTGCAATGTCAGCGTTTGGGCCTCTCTATGAGTTAGAAAAGAAGAAAAGTGTTTTCTCTGAGGGGGATAAATGACGATGAAAAGATTACAGTTAAAAATCTCCAGAAATTGTATTAAATATATTAGGGCCTTCAAGGACTGCGACAAACTGTATAATAACACACTTCATGCGTTTAATGACTGCCCTGCCATCTATATCCTTAAATATTTTTCAACCATGAACCTAAAAGGGTTGACGAATTGTGAAGAAAAAGTTCTTGTTCTTCAATGAAGAACGATGAAAATTCATAGGTAACAAGGGGACTGAACTTTGCAATTCTTAATTGTAAAGCCCTCATTGCCTGCCCACTCACTACATATCGGCCTATTCTGAAAATTGAGTGGGCGGCTTCAGTGTCTCTCTCACAATGAAAATTTCAAAATCAGGATGTGAGTCATGGAAAATATTCAAGTTGAACTATCGTTCTCTAATCTTCCATATTATTGTCAAAAATCCTTTGTCTTATTCTCTCTTCCTTTTATTCTTCTCTAAATGTCTTTAAAATAAAAGTGTCTTAAGTTACATACCAACATGCAGAAAGAAAAGGTCTTAGAGTTTTAAGGTCTTTGTTTTTTTTTAATGTAAAACAGTCGTTTGTTTTCAAAAAATTCGCTTCTAGGAAAATGCTACTCTAAGGCCACCATCTAGGGGGAAAATTGTATCCAGAACCATCTCTTGAGCTTACAAAATAACATGAAAATTTCAGCAAAATGTATTCATTGGTTTGGTCGTGATTGCCAGATAAACACACACACAACCAGACAATCGATCTTAATTTACTTGTATAGATTATTAATGATGTAAATGGGTCATTCAAACCAAAAAATAGAGTAAAATATGACCAAATACCCAATTCTGACTAAATAAATTTACAGTATGTTGATACAACTTAGATAATTAAAACCTAAATATTTAGATCAATCGATTAATTAATTTCAAAGATAAAGGCATCCCAACATTAAAATGATCTGAAATATCTGCCCAACTGTTTCAATAACCATACTGGTTTTTTTATTTCAAGGTAGCTTAGTAAATGAAGCTTATAAAAGAATAACTTTTATTTTCCAGTCTGTTCCTCTGCATATCCTAAATTTGCCTGGAGCATTGTTTTTTCATTGGGTCTTTATTTCATCGCATATACATCATTGAACATTCGTGTTGTAATTATTGCAAGAATATCTTTGACGTGCTGTATTTTTGCATTAAATCATTTTACAGACTTGAAATTTACATATTAAGATTTACTATGCATAAATAAATCCATAAACAAAATTTAAACATAATTGAATTTAAAATGAACAAGTGACTGATGTTAAAGTGACAGTCAAATTTTGCTGTCTTTTTTGAAGAAAATATATTTGTTATTAATAAGCCCATATCTTTGGAATTAATGAAGTGATTGATGTCAAATCTACAGGACTTTTATACCTATTTAATATCTACATCCTGTGAAATTTTTGACTAGTTCTGGGATATTTGGTAACATATTTTGAAATGTTAAGATTTTTCGGCGTAGAATTATCTCTATTCTGCAAATTGAAATTACATACTAAGTATATTTGATTGGGCTGGAATTAATTAGGTTAGGAAGAAATTGTTTACTTATTCATTAACTTTAAGAATATACGTCCTAATAATTCATTGAAAAATTCCAGTCAATAAACATTCAAATTTTTGGAACAAGTTGTGACACCCAAGACAATTATTTATATCTTCAATGGATTTATGAGAGTTTATTAAGCGCCGATATGGTTAATTTTTTAAAACCAAAATGACACTTAATTGCAATGTTAAACACACCTGAATTATTAATTAATAGGAATAAAAGATAATTTTCAAATTATACAAGTTCATGTGCATGGACAAAACCTTGACCATCAATAGGTCGACTGACGGAATGTCAACCGACAACACGTCCAATAGACAAAACTTCGACCCGACGAAACGTCAACGAATAGAAAATCGACTGTAGAATATAAAATAAGGGGTTCCTCCAAATGGTATTGCAATATATCCCATTTCCCGCCTGAAACATAACCCTACTACCACCACTCCTGTATAAACTACCAGTAAGGGCTCCTTACAATCCCAATTTACTCCCCAAATGTCGGAGATGTTGTTGAGCACTGGCTGGCTCCAAAATTGATGAAACTCACAGCCACTATTTGAGCAACACTGAGATCCTTTCACCAATCCTAATTTGCATCTAAAATATTGGGGCTGTTTTGGGGTGCTGCCAGACCCTAAAATGGAATGAACCCCACCGCCATTACTTACATTTACCCCCCCAAACGATCCTTAAATTTCGGGTTTTTTCGTGGTTTGGGAACGGCTGGTACATGAAAGCAGCACCACCATCCTGTGGGGAGAGGGAGTTAAGGTGCCATTACCGGAGTTTATGAAGGGGGGAGGGATGTCACGGGCGGACATTTATGCAGAGTAAATGTTGGAACATCTAAAAAAATCTTACATAAACTATATGGAGTCATCCATTTTTTGGCCGCAATTTACCTCAGAATATGGGTTTGGCGCAAAGACAGCACACAGTGTAAGGTGAGGAGAAAATGTCTGGAGTGAAATGTCGTAAACACTGTTTTTCATTTTTTTATATGTATATAGGAATAAATATATTAGGACCTCTTAAAAATATGGTTGAATGCCCTCCACCCTCCGGTTGGCTCGGGGATAGATTGTAATTTCTATAAACCAATGTCAATTCAACCAATACATACAAGGAACCCCTCTAATACCAAAAAATAGTTCAAATGCCTTGGGTTGTGCGGGTACTAGGGCGACCCTTGGATCCTTAAAACCCCCGTCAAAAGCATTACATACATCCAAAAAAAACCTGATACTAAGGGGTGGAGAGTATTTAACCATATTTTAAGAGTAAATTTAAAAAAAAAAACATCTAGTTCGGTAATTTTTAAAGGCTATAAATTACATATCTATGTATGTATTGTACATACAAAAGTATGTGTTTACGCCAGTTCGTTCTATGAACTGATTACACTCGGGAAAGTTTTGTTTTTTCTTTTGTATTGTTATTCTATGTTTTTAATTGCTTTTTACTCGAAATAAAATAGATATTAAAAATTTGTATACTTTAATAGTTTAACTCAAATATATTTTTAAGCAACAATACATATATTAATTTTAAAATATGAATTTTGAATAGTTAAATACATTTTATTTATACATTTTATTTTGTAAAAATTTATGTCTTCACTTCACAAATAGCTAGGATTTTTAAAATTGTGATCAAAAATTGTGAACTCATTATAACTTGCAAGAAAAAGGTATAGAAGTGGATATTTTTTGAGAATATATTTGAATATAACATATGACATATAGTTTTATTGGTAAATATTTAAGATGATATTTTAGGAAATATTGGTTATGTCAAGGTTAAACCCGTATTTCTTGGAGAATGAAATGATATTGGCAGGTTCTGCAATACAATATAACTCCACAATAGAAACATACCTACCCCAATCATAGGGTATTTTACCATGGTCAGTTTCATACGCTCCAACTCCAAAATGCCATCCCGAAGTTTTGTCTGCGTCCAAAAGGCATCGATTACTTTCTGATCGAGATAGCCCTATAAAATCCGGGTAGTCATGGAAAATAAAAGAAACCTTTTTGAAACCAGTCACAGTATTTATTGTATCTAATGGATTCGAAGTTTGAATCCAGGAACTACAATATCGATGCGTAGCATTTAAATTATCAGCAAACTCAGGATAACAGAGATAAAAATAAAATTGCTCTGTAATTGAGTTTTTACAGAGATCATCAAGATAGCCTAATATTGAATACTTTTTCATTGCAGGATTATTCTTGCTGTAATTAATTTGAGTAGGTAAAAAAAGATTTGGTAATTCCTGATTAAGTACTTTAACCCTCAGCATGGGATTAGGAATTGATTTGAACCAATTTTTGGACTCTTTGTATGCCATTGGATACTTTATATGGAGGAGCAGCCTATCTTTAGAATCCAACGTTTTTATAAATGCAGATGAAACCGGTTGAATGAGAACGCATTTTTTGGGATCGGAGGCAACCAGAGAAAAATATGCACAGTTTTTATCTAATAAACAAACAGAGCCACAGAGGATATGAGATGGCAAATCCTCAAGGGGCAAATCCACTGTCTTGATGTTTTCCTTATTTAATGTGAAACCTTCATATTCCTGATAATGATATGCTGCTTGATCAATAGCGGCGGAACATTCAAGATCCATCACAGTAATAAGAGCAAGAAAAATAAATATAAACTCAGCCTTCATGTTTGAGATATCGAAGTAAGAATGAAAATAAATCCATTAAATAGTTTGTTTGACACATAAATATCATTATTTATTCATAATTAATCGTAGTGTTTATTTGTTGTTAGCAACCACGAACATCAATGTGTTAAATATGGTCACAACATTCTTTTTTAATCAAATCTTTGCTTCTAAATATTCATTAGTTGGTTGGCTAAGAGACGCTATGCTTTTAATAGGACACTTTAATTATTTATATTTATGTGAAATTTGTTTGATTGAGTATAAATATTTCATTTTTTTTTTGTGTGTGTTCTAGAAATCTTTTAGATACTAATTTACCGTTGTTAGTGATAAAAATCGTTTCTATTTTGGGCATGTCAAAAAAACAGAAAATTAGCATTGTGACCCTGATAATTTGAAGAATATTTTTTCAGCTCACAATCAGCCGTGAAAAGGAAGGAGGGAAGAATAGAATAAACAAGGATATTGTTAATAATTATTTGGAAGTCAATCCTCATTTGGACTCTTAGTCCAACAAGGACTTTAATTTAGCAAATTGAATATAAACAAATTTTTTTATTAATTAATTTAAGCAGTACAATTTATAAGTTATATATTAAAATTTAAATTTTGAAAAAAAAATGGACAATGAATTATTTATATTGAAAAATCAATATAGAAGTTTCATTAATTTAGGTGCAGTTTAGACCACCTGAAAGTTTTTGGCCAGAATTTCTTTGTTGTATTGTTGATATATTTGGAAGAAAATTGGAAAAATAATGTTGTTCTCTAAAAAATTGGTCTTAAAAGGAACAACAATTAGGATCTGTCAGAGTTCTTAAGATAAAGTTTGAGAGACACATCGAATAATTTATGAAAGGAAATGAATAATTTTGATGTTGAATTATCATGTGTAATTTATTGCATATGCGAGGTTCGTTTGAAAAGTCCGTGCAAAGTCCAAAATATAGCACTACTTGTGGTTATCGAGATCATGTTTAGTAATTATCATCTCTTGGAAGAACACAAAACAATTTGTAGCCAGATATTTCTATTTTATTCTATTTTTATTACTATTCTATTCTAGTTTGCCATTTATTTGAATCGAGGAATCGGCTGGAAAGATCATGGTGACTGTCTTTTGGATTCGCAAGGAAACATCCCCATTGACTATCTGGAAGAGGGTAAAACTATTATATTTGTATTATTATTCATCGTTATTGGACCGTTTGAAAACCGAGCTGCAAGAAAATGCCCTACAATTGGCCCCCAAATAAAGTTATTTTCCATCATGACAATGTACAACCTCACACCTTAGCAGTTTTTTTCTTTAAAATACAAAGAACTATAAAATTGATATTTTTCTTTTTTTTAAATATTTTCAATAAAAGATAAATTAAAAAAATAATACTTGATGAAAAGAACCTTTTACGGTGGTATCATATCTAGACTTAATTATATTTAAATAAAAACTTCCTCCCGGTGGGTTTAAAACAATAATATCATTTTGAGTTAGAAATTTGCATTATTTACTCACTTAAAAGTTATAAATTTTAAACATTATTGCTGCCGGTGGATATAAAATAGACGGTAAAACAAGTTCTTCATGTACAAAATGTGAAAGAACAACATCACTAAAGCTAAAAATAATATTGATAATTTTTGTCCAATATGTGCCAGCTCTTTATAGTATTATTTAAGGTTTTGAATAGGTGTTTTTTTCATACTTTTTATCAATAAATTAAAGAAATATAGAAAACCCTTTCTGCGACCTGTTTTTGTATAGTAATTATTCATATAGAATTATTAGTTATTTATGTTAAAATTTGTTATTTTATTGTTAATTCCTATTATAAACTATAATTTAACTTGAACTTAAGATAAATAAGGTGTTTTATATTAAATACTTAAGAGTGATTTCTTTAGCCTTAAGGTAGGATTGGGTAATAACTAATGTTTTTTAAAAAGTTTTCAATAATTTTCCTGTAACAGTACTATGTTGTTACACTTCAAAAATCATTTTCTATAAGTATATAACACATTATGTTTACATTAAATTTTACCCCTAGAATGTTCAATAGAAAATAAAGAAATATTTTGCTATTTTCTTCAAATTTATATTTGGCCTACCTAATAAACTTAGTATCTTAAACATTAAATTAACTATTTATAAATATGTAACTTTCATATATATTTATTTTATATCCTACGTGTGTAAGTTATAGAAATAATGTCTAGCACTAGACAAATATTATTTATAACATTGCTATGTAAATTAAATGCTTAATATATGAAATATTACTATGTATAGGTGAGACATTTTTCTTTGTAGAATTTCTTAACTGTTCAATGGTGACAGTTTCTGTTGGATTTGTTCTTTCCCCCACATTATATTTTAAATGCAATATGGTATTCTTTTGTAGTGTTTTCTTTCCTTTTCTTACTGGGCATTCACTTGTATTCTGAAGAGGGGGTCAGATTTGTGTAAGAATTTCAAAGATTCTCTTGCAAATAAAACTTCTATTTTTAATTTATTTTGTTTCTTTTTTACTATATCTGATGTTAACATCTATTTCACCAAAATTTGTAAAAGGACTGCCTTTTACTTTTAATTTTTCTAAAAGTATTAGTCTTTGTGACACTTTTTTAATTCCTAAACAGTCTTTTATTCATTGCTGAACAGAGCCCAAGTGTAGTGTGAGTACCAAAGAATAATTGAAAGCCTGGAGTGTTAATATTAAACATATATATGGCGGTAAAGCCTTTATTGTGATATAATAAATAGGTCATGTGAGAATCTATAATTTGATTAACGTCCTTTGCGTCTTTTTGTGTAACAATGCATAAAATTTAAACATCAATTTGCACTGGTAAACCATATTTTCGTTTGTTTCTCTGTCTACTCTTATCAAATGCTAGGAAAAATGTACCCTTTAACTAATGTGTAAGCCTTGAACAGACTAGAACCCAACCCCTTTCTTTTTTGTATGTTTACCGACATGAATTATCATTGAACCAGATTCAGACGCAGATTCTATCATAACAAGACTGTTAGTTTTTATCAACTAACTTATGGACATGTCTCAGATTCCTTGGATGAGGTTGTGTATCCATATAAAAAAAAAAATATTGTTAGTCATTTTCTGAAGTGTCTGAAAGCTTCAGATTTGGAGCTACCAAGTACATTCATGTCAGCCAAAGTATTTTTTACCTTATCTCGTACTTTTCTTTTTGACATTTGCAAATGCTGCATTGGAAGTGATCTTAGGGTGATTGATGATTGGATTATCATTAATGGCTGTAAATTTCTTCTTATTAAATGTTAAATGTCTTTAAAAATTGGTTATAATGTTCAGTAGAGTTCCATAATTTTGAAGTACAGTTATTCATTAATATCTCCAAGTATATAATACATTTCCTTGGTGCCTGCATATTTAAATAGGTATTGACATTTATACAAAGTGATGACAAGCTACAAAGAAATCAGTATACTTTTAAACAAATGCCAAAATGATTCTTTAATTCACAATCGCATGCGCACTCAAAAACTTAGGCTAGATGGGAGATCTCTCTGATTATAGATTCTTCAAGAACTATTTAATAACTACTTAAAACTTAAATACTCCCTACTGAAAGGAAGCTTTTCGTACTTGCTTACATTGTAGTTTTGAGTCATTTGTCTGTGAATTAGTATATTTTTCTTCAATATATTTTTGGAAATGTTTTTTACAGTAGTACAGGATGAAATTGGTACAAGTTTGCTCCTTAGAAGTTGATTTTTATCGCACCATGCTACTTACGGCAAAAGAAGGTTTATATCAAAGGTAAAGAACACACCAGGGGTTATAATAAAATAATATCCACCAGATTCTGATTAGCTAAAATAATAGAAAAAGTATGTAAAAAATCATTTTTGTCAAATTCTAATTAAAAAGGAAAAAATTACGGGATAATTAAATATATTTTATTACCATTGAGGAAGGGCACTGAAGTAGGAGATATCTACATTTAACTTATATGACTTCCCCCTATATGTTGGAATAACGTAGACTATGCCTTAATTATCCCACATGAATTCCAATATTTGTACATAAAGCTATAATTATAATATTTTGATCTTCTAACCTTTCAATTGATAAGATGTTCGTTGAACTCATTTACTTAGTTACACCTATAAAGCCGTTAAGAGTAAAACCAATTTACATACATTTCACAAAATACATATTTATATTAAGACAGTTTGTTTTTTAGAGAAAAAAGAGAGAATTACGAACCTTGTAATTTGATTATATATTTTTTTTGTATTATTATTAACAATTTATGGAGGTTTTTAATTACATTTTCAGCATTGAAAATTTATATTCAATATTTTATTCGTTATTATCTCTCTTTTTTTCGTAGAATGACGTAAGGAAAAACCTACACTGGAAGAAGCATAAAAATAAGAAATTTCATTTTACAGCTCAACGACAGCTGAAACAAAAAATAACAAGTGTATTTTTTATCCCATGTCTCTGAGTGCAAAAATGTGAACAGCAAAAAAGTCAACAGGTTTAAAATTTCTTCTTCACCGGTTTCAGTGCTGAGAAGGCTGCAGATATCCTTGGCATCTCCATCCGGCCTGCCTACAACATCAAAAGGCAGTTTCAGCCTGATACAGCCAAAAATAACCCAAACAATGGTCATATGTGTGGACCCAAGATGGTGCATCCTCGCACACATCGGCCAGAAGTTATGCACCGACAACATTGTTGCTTTTGGCCCAAGGACATGTGGCCATCATTTTCGCCAGATTTGAGCCCGTTGGACTTTGCTCTGTGGGGCATTTTGGAGAGGGAGACTAACCAGACATCTCACCCGATCGTGGACTCCCTGAAGGCCGCCATTGTGAAGGAGTGGAAATTTGTTGTAATTTAAAACACATGTGGAGTCTAATGAAAATATTAAAGAGTATGTCACATTTATAAAATTAACAATATGAAATTAGTATATTATGGGCAATTAATTATTCACATTCTATGAATGTGAATAATTAAAACAAAACAAAAAACAATTTTTTAATAGCCATTGACAAAGGTATTTTCTATGTCTTGTAGTTGAAATATTCTTGTCTGTGGATCTTAAGAAATTGAATGATCAAGTTAAGAGGTCAATCCATCCCATGAGAACACCTTGAGACATAATATATTTAATTATTCCAACAAACATTGAGTTTTTTTACAACATTGGATGCAAAACAGAGATATTGTCAGATGGAACTGGAAGAAAAATCAAGAGAAATGACGTGTTTTATGATTCATTGGGGTATATATAGTGTAATAGAGCTTTGATGGGGTTCATAGCAACGGGGGACGCATATTATCTTTGTGGAGATGAGGTATGGGAAGGTTTATCATTCACTTACAAAGTCGTAGATGACTAATTCAATGTGGCTTCCGATTTTTATCAAGTGCTAAAACATGATATTCTATGATTGAATGAGAATGTTTTGGTGTAGTGTGGGCTATAAAGAAATGTCACATATATCTTGCAGGCTTACCTACATTTAATTTAATTACGGATCATAAACCACTTATTCCTATTCGTAATAATTACACCATATATATAATAGTGTATTTGTTATAATTCACAAATACTTTACTTATGTAATAAATTAAATATTAATTTTCTGTGAATACCAATAGATTTTTAAATTTTTCTCCTAAACAATTTATTATTTGAAACTCTTTTTAACAAATTATATAATTAATATATAATTTTTAAAAGAAAATAATAATTTTTGGAGAACAGCTGTGAATTTTTGATTTTTTTGCGAAAAATTTAATATTTAAATTTTTTTTTATTATTTAATTTTGCAATTTTATTCTTAAGATTTTTGGATTTATTTTCCAAAAATTTCCCCCCAAGAAAAAAACTTGTACAATACATTATAATAATATTCATAATAAATCATTTCTCCTGTTATGAAGAAAAACGTGGTATGGTAAATAGAAAAATTATTTGCTCTCTTCTAGAAAGTTCAAACAGATGAGCTTGTTATGAAGTTAACAGCTGTGTTATTTCTTTTTGTATTGCTTTCATATTTTAACGTTTGTTAAAAAAATTATATTATCATAAATAACTTACACGAAAAATGTACTTATATTCTATACTAAATTCTACTGCAAATTGGGAAAATGGCAATCCCGATAAATATATAAATGTAGTCATTGAGAAAAAATCTTAGCTTTTTTTTTAATATAGAACATAAAAACATGATTTGTATTTTTTTCTAAAGAAGATAACATTAAAAAATATAAATTAATACTCTGTTGACTGTGTTTTCTAAATCAGATATTTCAATTTTTATTTATCTCCTCGTGTTGTCTCATTATTTTTTTATTATAGTTTAATGTAGTATCTGGGCTATTTTTAAAGTAATTGTGTGTACAACTATATATATACATATGTTACAGGCAATTTAGAAATTGGTATTTTGCAAAATGTTAATTAGAGCGAGCAATGTTCAAAATGACCAGGAAATCTATAAAATTTCCCATAAAGCAGTCATTTTACGTTCATTTACACTGTCAGCTAAAATTATTATGGGTAATTTGATAATGAAAAAATTGATTGTAAGGAATTTAATAATTAAGGATTTGATTATGATATAATTTCAATGCAAGCAATTTGATAGACTAGTGTATTTTCATATAAATTTATATTGTACTCAGACAATCAAACTATTGTGTAATCAAAAATTGTCAAGAAAGACTCCATTTTATTCTGCAAAATATTCATCAGTCAACAGGTTGTGCAGGTGAGCATTCGGTCCCGAGGGGGGGGGACAAAAACTATAGCCACCACTATTTTGAGTATCACGGACCCTTTCCAAAATATTATAGTACACTCCGACCCACGGGTTACGCAAATTAACGCTTGTCCAGAAGGCAAATCAATAACCACCGTCATCGCTTCACTGAGCATCGAGACCCCTCGGTATTCACACAACTGAAGGGCTTGAACTTCTGGTTTGGTATTATACTTTGAGGGCTCTTTAAAGGTTGATGATACTTTGGTGATGTTTAATTACCGTCATGCAGCTAATAAATATCTAATAAAAAATTACATTGGAACGGTTGATCCTATTTAATAATATTCGAACTAAACAGTTGTATATTTCATATAAATTGTAGCAGTTTCTTCAAAATAGACAAAAACAAAAAAAGAACTTGTTTAAAAATATTTTTCAACATCAAATGTATTAATTACAAAAAATCTTCTTTTTTTTTTTGAGCATACCTAACAATTCCTAAGATTATTGCATAATTAAATTTAAACGTAAAAACATTAACAAAAGACAAGATACAGTCAAATATTTTTCAATGTTTGTTCGTATTATGAATTTTTATGATATTGTGACAATTTTGCAAAAAATATTAATTCAAGTGAGAATGAGTTGTGGACCTCACCTTAGCATTAAGCAGCCAGAAATCTACATTTTGGACATCCTTGTACTAGATTATCAAATTGATTGCAATTAAATTGTATCATAATTGTGATCAAACTGGATGCTATTTATTTTTATCATAATCAAATATTTAATGATCAAATGGGTTGCAATGAATTGTTTAGTAATCAAATTACCCACCGTCATTGTACTTGACAATGTAAATGAACGTAAAATGACCATTCTATTGGAAATTTCATAGATTACCCGGATATTTCGCACATTTCCCGAAACATACCTATAAATAAAAATACACGTTGCTGCATCAAACGTTTTCAATTGTTGAAACTAAATTTCTACATATTTAATCAACATAGTCCTGGATTAATTAGTTATTAGGAAAATACTGAATGAATTAATTAATCCTGTAGTTACATATTATAAGTGACGAAACCCTTTTTTTATATTATTATTTGACAGTACAAAAGTGAATGCTTTGTTGACACACAACAAAGGTACTCAAAGGTTTTTGGGTGTTAGCGAAAATGGGACGAAGATATCATCTCATGGGAATTGCTATTGAAGCTTTGGCTCTTATTTGAATTCGACACTAAATAATATATTCATGATAAAAGTAATTGACGCTTGAATGAACGTTCTTTTTAAAATTTGTTTCCAGTCTGGTTGTGGGAAACCTCATTATCTGATCTAAGTACTCATGAATGAGTTTAGATCAATTTTATTGTTGAATAATTTAGTGTGGAAGTAATGATGGTTGATGTAAAGACGTATGAGAAAAAAAGGTGGATATTACTTATCCCGGTAGAAAAAAAAATAGGGTAATTATACCAAGATGAAATGCATGTATTCTTATTTAATTAAATAATTTTGTATGCCGTATGAAATGCACTTGCAATTTGAACTTGGCTAAAATATGACATATTTGGAGAAAAATATAACCTTTAGTACCTTCCTATAATGTAAGAAAATTAATAATATAAGAGAGAACAGGAAAGAACAGATCAATTCTTTAAAATTAAAAAATAAATGCATTTGTA
Source organism: Lepeophtheirus salmonis (assembly GCF_016086655.4). NCBI lineage: Eukaryota > Metazoa > Arthropoda > Copepoda > Siphonostomatoida > Caligidae > Lepeophtheirus > Lepeophtheirus salmonis. The sequence continues at coordinate 5,615 of NW_027293884.1, read as the reverse complement.
AGTTTATTAAATATTTTGTGTTTTATCCAGGATTACTTTAAATATATATTAGCTATAAAAATCCAGGGATAACAGGAAATTGATTTTACAGAGGAACAATTTATGATCTTATTTTCCTCCAATTGCATTTATCCGCATAAATTTCAATATCCAACCAAAATATTTACTATAAAAAAGGTTCATGGATTTTCATATTTATTCAAAATTTCCTTTATTTTCTAAATAGTACATGTATCAAAGTCATATCAACATATGTAAAATCATCCAAATTCTTTGCAAACTTTATTAAATATTGACTAGATAAACTTAAAGCGTCGAATGTTTGTATACTTCCTGAGGTTATTCATTTATTGAGATGAGTTTTTGTAGTTAAGTATCTTCCCTATTTGAGCTGCAGTCTCACTTTGGCTGGAGCTTGCTGAAGTGAAGTTTTTTTTCCCAACATCGTACTGATCTTGTGTTTGTTGTTTTTCTCAATGTGCATGGAAAGTCAATTGCCCAGGACATGAGTGGCAAACTCCTCCACAGAAGAGAGTAACAAATGCAGCAGGCATACAAACATCCTTTGGCCCTCTTCATTCGCATTGTCGCACATTATTTTTATTTTTTTTAACGTAGTTCTATCTTCAAAGGTAGAAATAGAAAGAGGAGGAGGAAACAGAAGTAACACATGATAAAAAGGTTGGGATAGTCAGCGTGACCAGATACCTAGGTTAAAGTTTTTGTAGTCTGTTTCTAAAATAGTTAAGGTAGAACGGAATTACAAATTTATAGCTACGCTTTGACATAATTAATTTCATATATACTAATGTAATTCTAAGCATTGGGTAATAAAGTTCAATTACAGGTTTTCTAAAAAAGACTACAATTTCAAATGTTTGATGTGGTGGAGATAAATGCCAAATATTTTTAATACATTACTATAAAAGATAAAAGAATATAGGGGATTTTGAAAAAGAGTTTCTTTGTATAACTATATGAAATCTTCTTTTTTGTAGATCACAAATACAGAAATTTTGGATTCTAAAGGTCATTTTAAAATGTATTTTGAGGTAAAAATAATCAGAAACACACCACGTCGATACTAAACTAAAAATATTTTGTACAGTGTTATCTAGACCTTATATTTACCTTTATTCTTTCAACTCTTTTCCTATTATATAAAAAAAAACTTTGAAATGATTTAGTGTTATTAGCTAAATTAAGCACATTGACATCAAAAATAACAAATCCCCACAAAATTTAAAATGAAAGAATATCATTTGTCTATATTTAACATTATAGCTTTACTAGAAATATATTAAGATTTTGTAAGGATGAAAAGAACAAAACAAACAGAGAATATCATCCAAACAAAACATAAAAATTGCAAATAATTGACTCTGTTCAATTTTTCAATCAACAAAAGAACAACTTACAACTGATAAAAAAATTTAAACTTCCTCAGCTTGTTCAACAATACGTCAAGTTAGAAAAATAAAAGAAATAATGAAAAATCACCATGAAAATAGTTATAATTAAATAAATAACTGTCATGGTAAATTTTAAATATCCAAGTTAGTATTTAATTTCAACATTTTTTTATTAGCGTGAATCTCCTAATACAAGTAGTTATTTGTAAATAATCGGCATAGAACATAAATAATAATTATATTCGTAAAGTGAGGATGAGGACGTCTATAAAGAATTGAAATTCAAGTCAATATATGGTCATAAAGTTTTAATAAATATCAACTTTTAAGTAAACAATTTATTTGTACTTTCGTTTGCTTACTATTTTAATTTAGTTGATGCGTTTCTTTACTTGTTATTTATATATTTTATTTGATACAAATTCACAATAGGATAATAAATACTGTTATAATTCGTGCACATTTATTAGCTAACCCGTTTTTTTGAAATTGGTAATCTGAAAAATGACTTATCTTTTTCTTAACAGATGTTTTTATTATTTAATTCCTGAGTAGTTAATTTCCTTTCCTAAATTGGTTGAATTTTATTGAGAAGATTCGTGTGTGCTCATAAAAGACAAAAGAGAACCTTGAGGTCCTTTTTGGACTTAGAGTAGAATCATCGATCGACATTGGAGTTCCTCTTGCCAATGTCCTTGTTAATTTTTTTCTCCCTCTCCTCCTTTGCCACAGCTGATCTCTTCAAAACCATAATTCAAATTTTCAGGGTTACCATGTTGATGTTTGGTACATGTTCATTATACACACAATTTTCATCACTAATAATCTCTCATATAAATCGTATGTATTTTTTAGGTGGCTCGTTTTTTTTTTTTTTTTTGTTGAAATTATTAATCTGAAGAATGAATTTTCTTTTCCTTAGCAGTTTTCATTATTATTTAATTCCAGAGTAGTGAAATTCCTCTCATAACTAGATTCAATTATATTTAAAACCAGATAGAATATTCCTCTGTGCACATAAAAGATAGATATTAACCTTGAGGATTTGTTGCAGTGTTTAAATTGTAAGGTCTTGTTGGACTCAAAGTGGAATTGGGGATCGACATCGGAGTAAGTCTTGCATTATCCTTGTTTATTTCCTTCTCTCCATCCTCCCTGGTCACATCTAATTGTAGATGATCTTCTCCAAAACATTCTTCAAATTGACAGGGTTACCATGTTCATTTTTGGTTTCTTTTTGGAACATGCCCATTATACACAGGATTTCCATCACTGCTCATAATAAATATTTTTGTTTCATGCTACCTTTTTCTAAATATATATATCAAAACTTCATATCTACGGATTGAAGGGAATTTATAAATCCCAGTATTTGAATATTATTTGTTCATTAAGAATCTCTATTCAAAATGTTAGTGAAACGACGGGATTCGTTTCTATAGAATACTTACAATTAATTGACAAGATTAGGATTTGGATTTTAGACTTGTGATTCGAGATATTTGTAAAATCAATTTTTCGCAACTTGACATCCACTCGAAAATTAATAATAAAGCCTTAACACTATGAACCTAATAGTATTATAATTAATGACCTGATATGAACTTAAAATAAATCTGATCACTAATTGAAAATATTCACGGAGTTGTACTTGTGAGCAAAGCCCATAAACTTGGCTTGGACTCGAAGTAGTATACCGACTTTTTCCCACCTCTGTTTATTTATCCATAGTGCATAAAAAAAGAAACATGCAAATAGAGAAGCAACTCATTGACAGTGTAGATTTACATATAACTGATTAACAATATATGTTACTTGGACCAAGTTTATCTAATGTCTTTTGCATACAACTGCATAGTGTGTCTCCAACTATAATATACTATATATAAAGTGTTTGCACTTATTTGGTATTAGAAGCTGTGTATATTTATACTAATTCTAATAATCTCTAAAGTAGATTGAAATAATCTTTTGAGAATGCTTTGTTAAAATATGAACATATAATTCTTAGGTATTTTCATTATAACAATGTTTTGTAGTTGTTGTATATTAGCATGACAAGTCATATGTAATGAGCACTTAATTTAAAACTTTTTGTAAATTTTACCTCACAAATTTGTTCATTTTGCAACTTCAATTAAAAAAAAAAGTTGTTAGGGTTTGAAGTTAAGAAAATTACCATTTTTTTTTTTTGAAAATATAAAAGTTATCATTAAAAAATGGGTATATAAAAAATGATGTTTAACTTTTTTAGTGGAATAAATTAACTTAAAAAAATATTTTGACAAGTTTCTTGTAAAATATAATTTCTCATTATTATGTAAAGATAGATTTAGAAGAAATAATGTAAACTTTTTTAATATGCCGAATATAACACACATTATTTTCTCTTTATTTGTTTCATTTAATCAAAGAATGTCATCAATAGTTCAACACAACATTTTGTTATATCATTATTCATATTAAATCTTATATTAAAGACTTGTTTTGAAACTTTATACATTAAAATATACATTAATAATATTCTTCTATAATTTAAAATGATCATTTAAATGTACCGAAAGTTATTTAATTTATTACTTGCAAAATATTTGTTATAGTTTACACTAAATAACTTATAAAAAAAATTATTATAGATTGGATATACAAAATATTTTGAGTGCATAGTGAGTCATCTTTAGTAACAATGTTAATAAAATCTTTATTAACATTGTTATTGGATATCTAAACGTTAAAAGTATTTATATTTTTGATTGCCACACTGTGTACATTTGTGCTCATTGGTAGTATTTGGGCATGTTAATAGAAAAAATCAACATCAAGAATGTTTTGGACGAGAGCAACTAAACTGTTATAATGTTTTCTTCAGATTTCTACAAGCAACTGTGACGAGGAGGAAGGGGGAGATGGAAATAAACATAACAAGACAAATGGGCAAGAATTCCTCCGACATCGACCCTAAATTATACTCAGAGTACAACGAGGGCTTACACTTATAACTTTGCATCAAATACTTAACGTTACTCTCCGTCTTCAATGGGGGTCATTCCATGTCAAATCGACCATAAAAAATAAATAAATGTCACCGGGCCTTCTCAGATTTGGATGATTTTTGACACACAAGCTCAAATTCATGAGTAAATTAAGTGTGGCAAATTTCAGCACATAATTCTGAGTCATTTCTGAGATACAGATACTCGTCTCAGACCAAATTGTTTAACGTCACTTTTGTGTCTTATTAGCAAATGCTATTTTTTTTATCCAAAAGAGTACTATTTACTATTTTGAAGTATGATGATTTAAAAAATGAAGTCAAACGTAGAATATTTAAATTTTTATAACCTCAATTTTGATTTTTTTTTTAAATTGAAATTCACTAGCAAGTACTCAATCAAGAATTTACAAAAAAAAACCAACTCTTAGGAATATGAAACTTTGGCATCAGATTCTACATATGTAATGGTATGTATCACTGTACCAAAACTGATGTTGGCTTTTTATAATAGCTCCCAGTATGGAATTTCAAAGTTACTTTTCTCCTGAATTTTTTCAATTTACGTACGTGTTTGTAAATTAAAGTTATTTTATAATTTGGACAGACTGAAAAAAAATTAACTACCGTCATTCATAATATTGATTACCCATGTCTATACAAAGAATTTATGTGTATATTTTTGAGAAATATGTTTTTTCTTTATAAATATAAAAGCATTAATGGAATATAACACTCAATTTGCTATTTCAAAATAAATACATACAATTGTATGAATAGTGATGAAAATAGTGTTTATTTTTGGCATGTTAAAAACCAAAACCGTAAATCAACATGGTAACCCTGACAATTTGAAGAATGTTGTAGATGGAAACAGCTTAGTTGTGAAGAAGTTTGATTTGATCCTCTACAAACAGCTGTGACAAGGGGGGAGGGGGAAAAGGAAATAAACAAGGAGATAGGAAAGAATGACTGGGATGTCGATCTTTAATTCTACTCTGAGTCGAACAAGCACTTACAATTAATACTCCACCACAAATCCTCAAGATTACTATCTCTTTTTTATGTGAGCAAAAAAATGATTGATCAGGGTTTGAATATAATTGAATGTAGTAGAAAAGGAGACACAGACAACAGTTCAGGATAAGAAGTCTGCCAACTCCAAAAAAACGTGCAAGCTAAAAAATATACTTCTATAGAAGTATTTTATA
>NW_027293883.1:0-3930 GCF_016086655.4 Lepeophtheirus salmonis | reverse complement strand
GAATATATAAGAAAGTTATGTTAATCAAGATATTAAAAAAAAGACAAAATATTGATATAGAAACACCCTAAAACAAATTTAAAATTGGAAAATTTGATGCATAAAAAAAAAGAATTTTATGAAACTATAATTAGTGTTTAAAATATTTATAAATTCTTACATGAAAATGGATTAATCAATAAATAGATGTTGTGTAAGATTTGTTAGAAAGTAATGAAATTAAAAACAATAAAGTCAGAGGATGGTTATAGATAGAAGTTTTCGTGAAATATATGCGAGAAAAAGACCATTTAGATACGAGGAAATTCTTTTTTTGAAAGTTTTAATCATCTCTTTAAAATATTATAATAGTTATTTTTGAATTTTTTAAAAAATAATCATATTAACAAATATATTAGGAATATAACATTAAAAAAATATTTATTAACTAACTAAAAAAATTAAGAATTATTTTAAAATAGTTAAATTTGATAAAATAGGCGATTAAAATAAGATCATTGATATTTATGAAACTTATATTTCTATGCACATATTTATAGTAAATTAAGAGTTCTTAATAAAATTTGGAAAGTTAGAGACATGTATAGAGAGAATATAAAGTTTTTTTTTTTAAATTACTAAAAATAGAAACCAGGTGAATTTAACGAAAACAACATAAGAATAAGTTTAAACTATTTATACACTTGTAAAGGATGTAATTTTACTGGAAACGTTTTTAATCAGCATTATAATTAAAACTTTTTAGACAAAGAAAACCATAATAAACATGCTCAGAGCATCATAAATCTTATGAAATAGATTAATAAAATATTTAAAAAGTATTCCAAAACCAAATAAGCAATTTAAAATATTTCTTTTTTGAATAATTTCTTTTTAAAATAAAAAAAATCCTTTGAAAAAATTTATTCATTAATCTAATTCTAAATCACTCTAATTTTGTCGGTAAACACTTATTTCTTAATGACGTTAGTGTTTTATGGGTTTATATACTCCACTTTCCCCTTTTTTAAGAGTTTTTATTATTCTATAATACTTATATATATGATAATAAAGTTTTCAACTACTTTAATCCTATAAAAGAGTATTTAATATTTTTTTAATACATACTATTATTATGTGTCATTATTAAAAAATTTAATATCTAATAAAATAAAATTATATTTTGTATAAAACTAAATAATAGTACTACCAAATTAATATAAACAAAATAGAATAATAAAAGAGAGAAAGTATTTTTATTATATAAGTTCATTATAATCTCTCATATTTTAATAAAATTTTCTAAAATATAAGTAATTCAATATTGTATATTAAAATATTTTAGAAATTTAGAATATTTTTTTAATAATTTATTAAAAAATAATTTATATGAGATATTAATTGTAGATCAACATTTTGTAACTCTAACTCTTCTTTTAAATTGGAACAAAGATCATAAAAATTTTTTAAAACATTTTTAGAATATTTAAGAAATATTTCATTATCAGTTAATATTAAAATTTCATTATAATATTCACTGCTAAGATTCATTATTTTTAGCAAACTAACCATAAAATTAGTATTAACTATATTACTTTTTCTTATACTATTATCAAAAAAACATTCACCAAATTTTCAATATTACAATTCTCTAATTCCACTAATTGATCGTATCCCAGAGAATTTGAAATGTTCATATAGATTACATTAAATAAGTTATTAAAAATAAAAACTATTTTTTTACAAATGTTAGAAATGTTGCTGTTATTATTATAAAAATCTCTATTTCTTATTTTAGTTTTCTCTTTTAGAATATACATAAATCTTGAAATTAATGATAATTCAGATACATTTTTTTCAGAAAAGAATTTTAAATATTTTCTATTTATTTCTATTATTGGTTTTTTATAATAAATAGGATCATTTGATTGGTGTTTATCAATTATCTTTACATTAAAAATTTTTTCATATGAATTAAAAATTGATGATACATTATTATTATCAATATTATTGTGTTCAATTTTTATATCATTAGATTGGTGTATATAATATTCTTCAATAATTTCTAAGAAATATTTTATTAAATCCTTAACTATCTCTTCTCCACTAATTTTATTTAGCTTAGTTTTTGAATTTAGAAGAGCAATTTCTAGCTCATGAATTTTTTCATGGAAATTTTTAATTAAAACAATTTCTCCCAATTTTTCAGCACAAATTTTATCATTCTTTTTTAGTATATCCGTAAGATTAATACAGTTAATATATTCATAACTAATAGTTTCAAAGAATAATGGAACATTAATTAACTTTATTCTTGAATTCCATTCTACCTCTTCGAAATTAATTACAAGACTTCTTTTTATTATTGAAACATTATTTTTTATTTTATTGCAATTTTTTAGTTTTGTAAATTTTAAAAAGTTAAAGATCATATAATTGCAGTATTCGTTTAAAATATTTTCAGAAATGTTCCTTAAAGATAATATACAAGTGTTTTTATAGATATTGTACATAAAATTAAAAAATTTTTCGTTATCATTATTACAATCATCATGAATTTTTATTATACAATTCATGGAATAAATCATCTCGATACATTTTTTATTTTCAATTACAAATTTTATATCCCTCTCAGCATAACTTTTTAGATCAGTATTTATTTCAGTATTGATTCCTTCAATCTTCAAATTTTCATAATATAAATCTAAATTAACTAACAAAATATTTAAAATTATTTTCTCAACAAAATCTTTAGTAATTCTATTTTCTATAAAATTTGTTATTTCTATTATTGATATCTTGCCAAAAATAGATGGTTCAATTATTAAATTATAATAATTATAAGTTGTATTTGTAATTACATTATTAATATTTGTACCAACATCTTCTATTCCTAATAATTCTTTTAACATAATCTTTTTTTTTATATAAGAATGTTAGAAATTTTTAAATTATTTTTTTCAAATTTTTTTAGAAATAGTTTATTAATATTTGTCGTACACATTTATTTAATGAATATAACAATAGTTATATAGTTATAAAGGATGTTTTCAAGTATTTATATATAAGGTTGAAAATTAAATTGGAAAATTTATTTATCATTTATATTCTTATTAATCTAAAATCTTTAGATTAAATTTTAAATAATAAATTTTATTTGGTGCTAGATAAAAATATTCATAAAATTTTCAAAAATTAAAATAATACTAATATTGAATAGAAATAATTTTAAAGAACAGTAACAAATATTTTTTTAATACTATAACAAGAATAATTTTTATAATCTAAGTAAAAATATTTTCTAGGTTATTGCTATCTGTAATTTATCATTATTTTTGTTGATATCTGCATTTTTTTTATTGTTCTTTTATTGATAATACGAATATTAAAAAATGCGTTAAATGTTATGAATCTATCTAAATATTTTTAAATATTAAATTTTTATGTTTTAGCCCAAATATAGGAATTTAGAAGAATATGATATTAATAATACTATTAAAAAAAAATGAATTACATCGATTAATTAAAAGAAGTTGTTAAGGAATAAAAAAACAAGACAACAGATATATAAATTTTAAAAATACAAAAAGATTTATTAAATTTATTAAAGATACTTATTATATATTATATTTATAAATAAAATTATTAGAAATCTTAAAAACAAAAGAAGATGATGATTTATTAAAAAATTTATACTTAAAAGATATACACCCCTTAGCAAATGTTAAAGAATTCAGTTTAATTTCAGCTAATCCTTTTTTTTTTTAGAATATATTTTTGATTTATTGCTTGATAGAAATTCGTATCCTAATTGTATAGAATTTTTTATCATATTTTCTGTGAATTTGTATTTTATAAAGATTTGACATTTTTAGCAGTTAAATTACTTTTAAAAATGTCAAAACTTTAAAAATATATTTTGATATAAATTAATTGAAAGGCTTTGCAAAT
>NW_027293882.1:0-874 GCF_016086655.4 Lepeophtheirus salmonis | reverse complement strand
ATATTGTGACCTTCTTTACCATAACAAATACACCTTTTTTCTATTAATTAAGGGTACTTAAATAAGATAATGATTGAAACGGGATATAAAAATAGACGTATTTATTGTTATATATTATTTAAATTCAAAAGTATCTTCCTGAGACTATCCTTCCACTCTACCCAGAATACGAAAGAAGAAATCAGACTTTAGAAGTGCCTTTGCTAGGCTATCATTTACAATAATCTTAGCAGGACCAAGAGAATCCTTGGTCTTATGTGACTTTGATGAAAAGATCCGGGACCCATTACGGGCCTCAATCTTTTCCATATACTCAGAAGACGTGAGATTCATGCAGGGCCATCTCCTTTGACCGTGATCCTCTAAAAAGAGCAATGCCCAATATCTTAGTAGTTATTGGCAAATTCTGCTGAGTCATATTTTGCACATCCTTAGCAAGTTGTGAAGATCGACGGAATTGAGACGGGAGGACGACCACGTCAAAAGGTCGCATGAAAAAATCTCCCCCCTTATTGACACGAACGATTGTAGTGTTGTGCGCTATCCTTCCAACCTTCCCTGCCTCCATCCTTCGATATTGAAGTTAAGCTGAATAGGATGACTCATTTCCATCATTACCAATTGCATTCATAAAATGGGCAATAATGGCACCAATGCTCTTTTTTGCATGTACCACACAATATCCGCCTCGAAGTTCCTCCAAATATTCCAAAACTTCGGTTGGAGGAATGCGGACGGGCCGAACATTGGATTTCCCAAGAAGGGCCGAATGGTAACCCAAGTACTCAGTCCTGTACATAGACGAGGAAATTACTCCCAGTTCTGAAGTAATTCCTTGCATTGAGTTGGACAGGCTTTTAAATCTTCGAGTACT
>NW_027293881.1:0-549 GCF_016086655.4 Lepeophtheirus salmonis | reverse complement strand
GCAGATAAGGAGGTATCCAATGGCAATGGCTGATCCTTTGGACTAAAGTGCAGGCCTATTGTAGTGATAATAATAAGTTACTTAATATATATTATTAAACATGATTATTAGTTAATAATTATTATTAATAATAATTATCACATCTCTACTTATAATATGATTGTTTTAGTATTGATTGGACTAATAATTCTATACATTAGAATATAAAAGATATTATTTAAAAAAAACTTTCCTACTTATGTGCTTTCAAAATTTAAAAGAAACTATCTTGAAAAGTAATCACTCATAAATAGATATGTATGCCATAAATGTTTGAATTAATATATAAAGATTATACTTAATAACACAAAAAGTTTGTTATAGTATGAAATCAACCACTTGAGGCCCATTTAATGATTTGCTGAAAAATGTTTTTATGATTATTATAGAAGGCTGACAATAGCTAATGTCAAATGTGTTTAGAATGGTGTGAGGAAAAAATGTCAAGGAAGAAATGGCAGCGGAAAAAATAGCAAGATAAATAAAAGGAAAAGTGTCTAAATGGAAACA
>NW_027293880.1:0-920 GCF_016086655.4 Lepeophtheirus salmonis | reverse complement strand
AACTAACCAGAGTGCACTTAAGTTTGTGCTTAATGATGTCAGAGTCCTTGAAGTGCTTAAAACATATTTTTGACTTTCTGGTTTGTTTCTAATCTTGGCAACGTTCACATTTCTTCCACAATGTACTAGAAAGATCGTGCTCTAGGGATCTAGAAAAAGCCAGTGTTCTTGAAGTACAATTCAATAAAATGCAAGCAGGCATTGAATTCTACGAGTAAAAAAATAAGAATGTGCCAAGTTCCAAGTTTCACCACGATAAACTTTGAACATTAGAAGGTTATTTTATCACTAATTATTAATTTATTAAGATTTTAAGAAATATGATTTATAACTGAAAGGATAATGTTGACATTTTCTCTTCACAAGCTAATGTACTAATTCTAATTAAAAGTCATTGTTTAAAATTTAAACCCTAAAAAATTTCTCGTCTATTCGAAAAGATTAAACTTTCTGTAAAATAAAATCCTGTTTACATAGTGTACAGGCTATAGTGACAAAAATTGTGTGTATTATGCCAATACCAAAAAAAAAAAAAAAAAAAAAAAAAAAAAAGAAAAACATCGTGGAAGCTCTAAAAATTTGAAGAATGTTTAAGAGGAGAGCAGCTTAGTTGTCATAAAATTTCATTGGATCAGCTACAAAAAGCTTTGACAAGGAAGGTATATAGTTATATCTAATAGAAAAGGAGTTAATTTCTCGCAAATTAAATAATAATGGCGATATCTCGGGAAAAGGAAAAACACAGTTCAGTTTACTACTAAAGAAAAACAAACAAAAAAAAACCTCCCCTTAAAATCCTAATGATTATCATAACTAATTGCATTCATCAGGGGCATAAGAATTATTTTAATCATTTGTGCATGGACCTCCATTACAGCCTTTGTTAATTTAAGCTGCCTGTTATTGGATTTTGGTGGGAT
>NW_027293879.1:0-898 GCF_016086655.4 Lepeophtheirus salmonis | reverse complement strand
GCAAATTTCACGGTTCCCCCTAAAGTCAAGTCATCGAATTGACATTAAGCTCTCGTCGGCACCTGTTACCATTGTCTTCGATAAATTTTGTTTTTCATATTTGAGTATCAAATAAAAAAAAAGGGGGCATTACTATTTATTTTACCGGGACACCTTAACACACACATAAATTATTTTAATTATAAATAGGATAGATATATTTTTGAAATAGGACTTTTGCAAAAATTATTTAAAAAAGTTTCGAGAATTTAGTTGCAGATTTCAAAATGGTATTAATCAATTATATCGGTTAAGTAGTTTTTGACTTCATAGTGCCAAAATTCATTTTTCCAAACATATTTGCAGAATCGTCTATATATCATTAAAATAAGTAAGCGTCTTGAACAAATTAATATATCATAATTTGCAAATTTAAATATGCATCTTTTTGAATAGTGTAACTGTATCTCTACAACTTCTTATTAAAACTATAACTAAAGATAACCAAAAAATTAATCAATCTTAAGGAATTTGCCTTGTTTTCTAGTACTATGATTTGAGTTTGAATCAATATGAAAATTTGGAACCTGAAATATTAATTTTAGCAATGCGTCATAGAAGTTACAGTTTGATTAGTTTATTCTTCTAATTTCAAAATATTATGATTTGTCTGGATTGGGTAATTAAAATCTGAATATATTCTGAAGTAAAATTTGAATAATTATTTTAAAATTCTTAATTTTACTTTAGAAAAAATTTATTGAACTAAAAGGTGCAGAACATAAAATTTTGGGTTAAAAGTATGTAAAAATTATAAAAATATGACAATTGGATTTTTCACAATATCAATTACATCATTTAATTCATTTCCAGTCAATTAAAATGAATGATATAATGCTTTGGAGTACTTTAGATCTCA
>NW_027293878.1:0-660 GCF_016086655.4 Lepeophtheirus salmonis | reverse complement strand
ATCTACGGAATAATATAGAGTAAGATATCGAAAATATTATAAGATTGAATTAATTAAACTATTACGACAAGAAAGTATTATCATTTTTAAAAAATCTGTGTTTAAAGTTGTGCATTAATCGGGATCTTTCATTCTAAGATAATCTTCTTAACAGCTAATGAATATTCTTTTTTTGTAGAATAGCTCAACCTCATGTTGTTGTATTCAAGAATTTTCAAAAAAGCGGAAAAATCTTTTTGTAAAATATATATACTTAGATTAACTAAAGATTACCTTTTAGTTTCAATATTATTTATCAAATGATTACATCAAGTTATAAATTGATTACACATAAATTAAGAAAAAACATAGGCAACAACGTAGGAAAAATTTATTTTGAAGCTATGTTCTAGTGAAAACTATTATATGTACGGAAAAAATATCTGAAATCGACGTACATAAATGTGATGGAGATGAATTTTTTGGACAATATTGTGGAAAGAGGGAAGGAACGGTCAACACAATTATTAAAAAACTCAATAATCTGATGTTTCTGATGTAGAAATCCTCAATTCTAAATCAAGTAGAATTGCAGATCGATATCAGATGGTTATTTTATGCAAAGACTATGATTCTTACGTTATTCTTTATAACTCTTGATTTATTATATAGATATTGAAT
>NW_027293877.1:0-605 GCF_016086655.4 Lepeophtheirus salmonis | reverse complement strand
ACTTTGACTTCTTCGATATACATTGAATCCACATGACTTTGTATTTGCGTTAACACCCTTTGATACTCAATCATTTAGACTATTTTGATTATTCTTTGCCGTTTCTACTATTCTCCATTAATATATACTTCACATATTTTATTTACATCATCAAATAATCGAAGTTGTCCTTCTCGATACTTGCATACCAAAGTTTTATATTATGACAATCAATATTTAATACTATTTGTATCATACAATAAATTATAGCTTATATTTAGACATTTTCTGGATAATATTAGTTTGATTAAATAATACCAAGTAAAGCTATATTTTGGTAAAGGAAAGATTCTATATGTAGTAAATTTTCAGATAAGTTGTAATGTTAAAAAAATCATAAGTGAGATATCTTATAAGTAGATATCTAATCCAGTAAACTATTGCGAGGGCACCTAATGTTAAAGTCATTTTTACATGTGCCGTAATGATTGTATGTTTTATATGAAGTCTAATCTCAAAACAGTACTTAAATTGACCAAATATCCCTGATTTATCCATTAATAATACAATCACTGGCTATAGATCTGTCTTGATTTGAAATTATTTTCATAAAAGATAGATTTTGC
>NW_027293876.1:0-2230 GCF_016086655.4 Lepeophtheirus salmonis | reverse complement strand
TCCTAAGCTTGATTTATGTCAGAACACATTCTTCAAGTGGTCACAGTTTGTATTATTGTTTATATAGATAGTAATTCCATTGATAAATCTAAAAAGTTGTTTTTCTCTTCATTTTAAACATGATGATCTTGGAACATAAAGTAGATGGAAAATGATAACTAAAAAGATGCATCTTAAAAAAATTGCTATACCTTCTTTAGGATTAAAAACAAAGATGACAAATAAGCAAAGGACCCAGACATGTAAATGGGTAGAGGAAGGTAAACGGTAAAGTGATCAAATATAATTAAGGGGCTAAATTTTTAAGAGTAGGTAATATTTCAAATTTGTCAGAACTCAAACAAAATTAGAGGTCAATTGTATGTATCCCTACAGAAATAAGAGTGGATTGAATGTTAGATGAAGTCAATTTCTGCAAACAACAAAGTCAGATTCAGGTATGTTGCACAACAAACAAAATTAGTGAAACATAACTCACTTTGAGAAGATAATTAATTATTATTTTTATTTAATTAATAATTGATAACTAGTTTGAATTCAATTTAAGTTATTAAACTTAGTGAAAGAAATACTTCAGCCGAACTTGCAATATCAAATGTGGAATACTGATATTAGATTTAATCAATGAAATAAGTCATTAGTGGTTGCAGAGCCGAATATATACATTTAAGAAAGTTTTAAATTTACTTGTTTTCTTTAACACTAAGTATGAGTACGTTACCAGACAAGATACAATTATTAGAATAAACAGCCTTTTAATCAAATCATTTCCAATCTAGCCAACCAATTTCTTATGAAAAAATAACGAAACAAAAAAAAATATATTTGTCACTTTATAAGTGAATTACTCTACATCTAGTGATAAATGGAATCATGTAGTCATTCAATTAAAGCTTCATAGCATTCTATATCTAAATTTATTGTAATACATAAATATCTGGAAGTAACAGTTGAGCTTTCTGTTAAATAAATTATTAGAATCAATTTTAAATGAAATAAATATCAAATCAATTTCATTACCTAACGTGTATTCAATTTTAGTAATAGCGATAATAACTATTTGTTGCATTAAAATAAGCAAATGCTTAACATGTTGAACAATCCCCGATTAGGTTCTGTATCCATAATATAAGGTTAAAACAGGGGAAGATGAGGAATCTTCTATAATAAACTCTACAAAAATTAACTTTAAACATAATCATCTAGGAAATCCAATCAAAAACACTATTTCCAACACTTTTAATGAATTAGAAAAGGGATAACCAATTCACACAAGAGGGGAGACAAGAATTGTATAATGTAAAAGTCATTCATAGATAAAAACAGGAAGATTAAGAGACATTCTTCTCCAATACAAGAAAAATATGACAAAAAACTACGAAAGAACTGACAATCTCAAAACCATATTATGGATATTCCTTCAAAAATGTATTGCTTCGATGTGGTTGAATAAGAGTTCCTTCCTCCATACTCCCTAATACAGGCAATCTGCACTGAAAGGAATAAAAAGAAAAGTTGTATAAAAAATTAGCTCTTTAGCTCTTTCTTCAAAAAAATTAAATAATACTAGATCATTACTGTTGGAGGACTCTTTAATGTTTCACCACCAAAAAATAAGATTTTTCGACAAAATCTTTCACAGTTCTATGATTATTTAATTGGATCACAAATGTGGGTTTCCAATGTACGATTGGATAAGTACCTATCTCCGTGTTCATGATTCATTTCTTTTTAACAAGAATGAATTATTGTCTTCTACAATTGTAATTTGATGAACAATAATATATTATTTATTTTATAAGTTCTAAAAATAAAGTTGCGTGGCTTGTGTCTATCCAGATGTTAAATAATCCATCGTCAGTCTAACAGAAATACCACTCCCCCTATAAAACCGTGATTACAGAACTGCTACTCGGGCTCACTCTGTAAAAACTATGATTTGTAAATCAAAATAAAAACCATAAAATAATCAGTACTTTAATAATAAAAATTAAGACACAAAATTTATTGTCTACAGCTGGTCTGAACTGTGCTCCATACTATTATTCCAAAGGACATTATTCGTTAAAACAGTTTTGTTTCATGTATATTTTCCTTAGAGTATAAATAAATGAGGTTTATACATTGTTATCGTTTATTTTAGTTAAAATTAATAGTCCCTTGAAATTTTATTGAAAAACATGTAAAAAATTTGTTTTAAGATGGAATTATGCCCTTGCCTCATATTATA
>NW_027293875.1:0-4386 GCF_016086655.4 Lepeophtheirus salmonis | reverse complement strand
CAGAGAGTATATCTCATATGTCATGAAGTGAGGTTGGTCTGCATCCCTTGAACCACCTTGGGTCACCTTTCTTGATGGAGAGGGGGACACTGGGTAACATAGAGAGGAAGAATGGCTCTTTGGGTCCACCCTAGAGATATCGGTGAGGGTATATTTTGTCCTGGAGTATAATGGGTTTGATTTTTCGTATAGTTGTCGAAATCATTCTCGGAAGAAAGGTCCAGAAGAGGAGTTATTCCTAGAGGGATTTCTTCAACGTTATTTACAGAGTGTCCATGTGTCTCTAGTTCTTTAAAGTGAGTTTGGTTCTTCGTGTGGGAGTCGAAATTATTCTTAGAAGAACGGTCCGCAAGATGAGCTTTTCGCAGAGAGACTTCTTCAGCATTCTGCACGGAGAATCATGAGGTTTTTTCCCCCCATTATTTTCGTTAGATGATATTTCGGAATTCAAGTCAGGTGACCTGGATCTCTTGAAAAATTTACAACTGATTGGTTCTAATAGAGACTTTTGGTTGTGCATTTTTTCCTTGTTTTAAATTACGACAGAATCAGAAGACCGCTTGAGCGTAGGATTTTATATTCCCGTCTATTTTTCCCCTAACCTTTAACAGATCAAAAAGAAACGTGTGGTAATCGCCAAGTTTAACCCTCTCCCTAGAATAGTTAGAGAGAGTATGGTTAAATGTGCAACAGTTCGAGCATTGTTTTTTCGCCTGATTGAAGCGTAGCCTTATAACCTGACCCTTTACCCGAAAGAGGATAGGCAATTTCTGGGGTTTGCTCTCCACTTTGAACATAACTGAGCCAGACCCCAGAACTTTACCAAGGCCCTTCAGACCCAAACATCGAGGCTCTCAAAGCAACTGTCAGCCAGGACTGGGATGCCATGACATACTACTACATCTGCAGTGAGTGCTAGGCCTCCTGCCACCGCCGGGAAGCCATCATTGCTGCTAAGTGCTGTTATATTAATGATTAAGTGAGTTCAGACATACAAAAAATTATAGTATTAATTTTGTTGAAATTCTATTATTAATTAATAAATTATATATTGTGGAAGTTTAAAGTGTTCAGATTTTAAACTGTAACCCGTACGAAAAGTACTCAGTGTTTTTCTCAGCAAAATAGTTGTTCACTGAACACTTTTTGTTTTAGGCTCAATTACTCCCAGTTGGATGGACTTAAACGCTTTAAATTTTAACATAACAAGCCTTTGCATGTGTCCTATTGTTTGAATCTATTTAAAGGTTAAACTTTCAAATGCAATTATTGAATAACAGCTGGATCCTCGATTTTTTACATTTTAACTAAAACACTCACATTCATAAATAATATTAGTCTTCCATTGGTTATTTATAAATTTGTAAATTGATAGTTGAAAACAAAATTTTGTAATGTTATATAAATTGCTTTTCAACTTAAATAAAGGGATCCTAATCAGGTATGAATTTCCCCTAATGGTAAATTAGGAGGTTCAGAAAATAATTTTTTATCCTCTTCATATCTTACAAATGAATAGTGGATATGTAATCTGGTTTAATGTCTTATTTTTTTGAAATACAAATTTACTGACTTACCATATCCAGACTGTTAATTAAACTTCTATCATGTAATTGCAGTATAGGTGTGGCAATAACATAAAAGCAAGCTGGGATTTTTTTAATGAAACGGAGAAAAACGCATTGCTAGTTTTTTACTTCAATGAAAAACCGATAGGGATTTTTTAAAGAGTGAAATACAATATTAAATTACTGAAAAACTGTTCAACATGTTATTAATATGATTTATATTTGTTTAATTTCTATATAAACATATTATATAAAAGTTCAGTGAATTTGATAGTGCGGTATTTTAACTTTAAATCGAATTTTGATATCAACAAATATAATCAATTTCATTTCGTGAGGCTTGTTCTTAACCAACTAATCCCTTTATTATTTTCGTTATTCTCGCAACGTGAATACTTATACACTTATAAAAATAATTTTTACGCCATGACGTCTTAGTGTCTTGTATGGTCAGTGTTACCAAATAACCTATTTTTATCAGGTTCTGTTAATCTTAAAAAACTGCAGCTTCACTTTTTTTGAATTAATATAAATTATAGTACTCATATCAACGGATTCGTTTATCATACTGTCGCAATATTGAAAAAAAAGTTTGCTTTTATGTTAGCGCCACACATATATTAAATGAAAGAGAGGATCGCATTGCTGAAGGATTGGGAATATTAGAAGTACACAGTCTATTAATTTGAAATATAAAAGTTATCAATCTTCTAGTTTAAGATATACTTTTAGTTTATGAAGATAATACGATATTTCTTATTAGACACTATTATATTCCTTATTAAATTAATTTAGCTGTTTGTTTGAAAAGATTTTATTAATATCAAATATTAATTAATTTAGTAAATAGTGGTCATGTTTGGTTTCGATTTACAAAATTGAATATTATGAAATTGAATGTAAGAAATAAGGATTATTAGTTCAAATTTTCCCAACTTTTGATCAAGACTAAAATACAAAATAAAATAATTTTACAATAAACAATAAAATTAATTAAAACAAAATTATTCATAAAGTTAATAATAAACAAAAATCAATATTTGGTTTATTAACAACTATAATTATTTATAAAATATGAATATAAACATATACTTTTATAAAGGGTTCTTATCCATAACCAACTATTGTGAATGCAGGAGGTTGACAACAAAAAACCCTCAAACAAGAATAATCTTCTAATTCCTAATATAGATTATGACTTTGATTGATGATTATAATAAATTTCTTGCTCGATTTTTTGTAATATTTTTTTTTAATATGCAATGTGTGCAATATCCACATATTTTTCAAATATTTACTGCGCAAATCTATCAAACGAAAAACCCTTATTTTTTATTCTTCATGATTTAAACTCATCATTTTCTGATTCATATGGAAGTTCTCTATTCGGATCCAACGATGTAGATAAATTTGTATTTGTGCTACCAAAGTTACATGATGTGCCTTATAATAGAAAACAAGTAGATTAAAATTTAAAAGATGAAGCAACATCTGTACAATCAGAACGTCTTTTTTCGACAACTGGACAAATGCCTCTCGATGAGAGAAGTCACAAGCTAACAACATAGTTATATAACACAGTATGGTAGATTTTATTTTAGTCGAGCACCAATGGGTTTCAATTCTACTGGTGATGCATATAATTGTAGTTGCGATCAGGTTTTAGAAGGAATTCATAATGCTCATAAAGTTGTTGATGACATCCTTGTGCATAATGAATATTTTGAATCACATGTTGAAAGTGTACAGAAAATATTGTTAAGATGTAGAGAATATGGTATTACTCTGAGCAAGGAGAAATTTCAATTTGCACGTGAATAATTCAATTTTTTTTGGCTATAAAATTTGTAAAGATGGGATAGCATCGGATGAAAGGAGTTAAAGGCGATCCATGAATTCCTCACAACTACAAATAGAGCAGAGCTTAGATCATTTATTGATTTAGCAAATCAACTCGCAGGTTTTTCATCATAATTTAGCCAAGTGGCAGAACCATTAAGACATCTGATGAAATTAAAGAATGAATTTTTATGGGACAATATACATTCTAAAGCTATGGAAGAAGTAAAGGACATATTGACAAATACCCCTGTCCTCGCCATTTCTGAACCGAAGAAGGAAACACGCATCGAAACGGATGCATCCAAATTGAAAGGTCTTGGATTCGATCTACTACAAAAACATGAAGAAAGATGGAGATTAGTTGAATGTGGTTCAAGATTTATCACTGAAACAGAGTCAAGATATGCAATGATTGAGTTAGAAGCCCTTGTCCTCTAATGGGCCATTAAAAAGGGTCATATTTACTTCAGTGGACTACTGCATTTCGAAGTAATAACCGATCATTCATCTTCAATAACTATTCTTTAAACCAAATTGAAACTCCAAACTACAGAAGATTAGAGTGTGCCTTCAGCATTATCAGTTCAAAGTATCACGGAAGAAAGGAAAATATATTATTGCAGATGCTTTGTCACGAGCTCCAGTAGATGATCTTGGAAGAGAAGAATAAGAATTAGACAGTGGAATGGAAGACACGATTAGATTAGCAATAGTTAGAGTAGCAGTCATACAAAATAAAATCCGAAACATTGGTTTCGTTGATCGAATAATTGAAGAGATATGAAGTATAACGAAAGCAGTTGAGGACGGTTTAGTATTGAAAAGAACACAAATTGTCGTTCATAAAGCGTGTCAAAGAGACATTCTTCTAAATACATTTGTCAAATCAAGGAAGGACTAAAACCAAAAGAAGAACGGGAGAGTCAATTTTCTGGCCTGGAATTTAATTAGAATTTCACTTGTTAATCATCAAATA
>NW_027293874.1:0-875 GCF_016086655.4 Lepeophtheirus salmonis | reverse complement strand
GAGATAAACTCAATCCAGAAATATACCAGTAGCTGATATTTGAATCAGAATTGTTGCGTTGTGTTCAAGATAAGAAATATACATTTACTCAAGATAGAGTAGAGTCACATACCTCAAGATCCAACCCTAATGGACATGCAAAAATTTGAATGTATTTCTTGATGTAAAAGATTGCCTGCTTCAATCTCAGTTTGTATTTTTCACATTGGGCATTACTTGAAAAAAAGCCTGTTCTATGAATTAACTCAATTAGGGATGCATTGATGAAGGAATTGAATGCTATTCAACTAAATGCAGCATTTGACAAATTTGCAATTTGTAGGAAAACTACTTACTTGTAAAATATTTATATAGACAAAAACAATAGCAAACATAAAAAGTTATGTTTTGCTTAAACATGTCTATGTCAAACCCCACTTCGATTCATTGAGCAGTCTCTCCTATAGCAAACCCAGTCTCCCCTATTTAAATGTGAAGAACAAATGTTTTTGTTTGTAACTTCTAAGTATTTATTCATGATTCATTCTTATTTTTGTAATTGATTTGGAACAGAGGAAATCCAACAAATAAATATAATTATAAAAAAACAAAAATAAGGTGATTTTCATCTTATTTGAAACAAAGTTAATTAATCTTTTGTTTTCCCTTTCTTGTCTTTCATAAAACAACTTTCCTTTCAACATACATATTTTTATAAATAATCATTCATGATTAAAAAAAAAAAATATAGGAATATATGAAGTAGTTTGTTTAAACTTGAATCCATCTTCTTCCATCTCATCGCTGCTTAGAGATAATGTAATAGAACATCCTGACAGCTAAAAAGCTGCTCCTCTTCCAAACATTATTCAAATAGTCAATAAACGGAGGCTCTA
>NW_027293873.1:0-17341 GCF_016086655.4 Lepeophtheirus salmonis | reverse complement strand
CTTGTTTATGCATCTCATATGACGGTTTTATACATATATATGTACTTAAAGTTACTCTTCTGCCGCGACGTCATTTCCGTATATCGAATGGGGTTTTGGATAAAGGAACTACCGTTGTACGGAATTAAAATTGATATAAAAAGAAGTCAAATACTTTAATGCAAGAAAGTCTTTTTCCGGGTAACAGAATTTCCTTTCCAGAGAATTGTGTAGTTCGGAATGTTTACTGAATACATATTTATACCTATATTTACACTTATACGCACGAAAGATGTGGTAAACCGCCTTTTAAAGGGAAAAGATCTGTCAACAAAAATGGAACTGTAGGGTAACCCAAGGAAGACTAGAAGCACATGGAAGTGCGACTTAAAAAGCGTACACTTTTTTAATACCATTCAGAGGTGATGTTTCAAATATGAATTAGTTTACCTTTCTATGTTGACTATGTTGTTAGTTATCGATCACACTCCAGTGAATTTGGCTCCACCATGGTTTATACGTTTTCTGCTCCTGGATGTAGTTCCAGCGTAATTAAGGATTCTGAAGTGAGCATTGATTACTTCCTATGGATGGACTCTACCATGTTGACAAAGTCGCCTAGGGACATTCGAAGAGAAACACGTTATTATTTATTAGACGCTATCACCAAGTTCATGATTGTGTTGCAAACATTTTAAGTTCCATGAGTTCGTCGCCATATCTGTGGACACAAGACGTGAGAAAGGAAACTGAGGTAATGTGTTTATATTATTACAATTGCACGTGTACATTTTGAATATTTTTAATCTTTCAGACATTTAAAAGAGGATGCCATTCCATCCCAATGGCATAATCTTCTTACCTACCTATCATCACGACCGCCCATCCCTAGACTAACGAGAGCCTTAACTACCAATCGAAGACTCAAGTTACAAAACGAACGGTTTTAAAGCATCAGAAAATTATATGTTTTTTGCAAGAGACAGTCCACTCGGCAAAAAATCTCTATCTTGAGCTCTCTTCTCAAACATTGCCTTCAAGATATGTTTTGATGCAAGTTCCAAATGGTAAAAATAATCCATTCAGATGACAAAGGATTGGATATTTCTGTCAGCTTCGAAGTGAAAGATGACTTATCATTCAAGATATATCATAATCATACTCAACTCAAAAACGGCTGTGTATCCCACTGTTTAAGATTTTCTGAAAGAATCAACACTGTAACAGAAGCCATCAACGTTGGAGCTTTTTTGGGATCCAATGAGCTTCAGACAGACACGGATACATATGATAATATTTGTAAATAATTTATTGAATTCATTAACTCTGTAAACATTAATCATCTACAATATTCGTTGCTTTAATTTCTTTTTCAACAAATGATCATCCTCTTCAAGTTTCCCAAGGCCAAAAGAGGATTTTTTTTGACAAGAAAACAACCAAGCAACTAAAAAAGTCTTCGCTTTCATGATCAAGTCTGCGGGAGGCAGTGCATATTTTAAAAATGTATATAAATACTTTCAACAAAAGGACTATTTTGTTGTTCCCAATATTTACCTTCTTGGATCTTATTTTCTCCGTTCAAACTTTGAAAAGGTTGGAATACAAAGGTTCATTGAAATTGGAAATCTAGAAAGGGGTTCAACCCCTTCGGACATGCTATTCCGCTCATGCTTTTATGCATATTCACTCTTAAATTTTATTTATAAACATGACGAGGAGAAGCTTTGCCTCTTTAACGCCTCAAATCTAAGAGCAAAATTCGTCTCTACGTCTATTACGAAGTTACTTAATAGTTCGGAAACTCTTTTTCTTTCACTTCCATGTGTTTTTAGTCTTCCATGGTTTATATTTAGTCAGGGAGCGATGTTTCTGCATTCATAATTCCCTTGATGTCTTCAATGTTGGATTATTCTGTATTCATGATTTATTTTTTATTTTTGACGGAAAGTTTTTTTTGCACTCCTGTATGATTTAAATTATACATAACTATCAACATTAAAGACGGAATGAAGTAAAAATACAGGGTTGAAGGGAGGAAGAAAATGGATAGGTTCCTCAAAGTTGACTTTTGAGGTCTTTTATTTTTTTAATTTCAAAAATGGAATGGAGATACTTTGGATCTTATTGGGTAATATTTCTTCTTAATCATCCCTTTGATGTTATGGGTTCTTTATTATAAGGTTAATTAAATATATGTTACTTGTGAGTCATCGATATTTGCTTAATCAATCAAAAAAATTAATATGGAATATAGTTTATGATTATGTAATACACTTGTGTATGTAAAGTCTAGAAAGTGATTCGATAAATCTGTGCAGTAGGATAAATTATTCAGAGATTTCGGTTTTGGGTCCATAACTTTCATTTCAATCTCATTACACATGTTAGAATTTTTGAACATATAATAATTGTTTTTTGGAATAAAAAACATCAGAATCGAGATTACTGTTAACTATTAAAAACTATCATAATACCTTCGAACAAAAAGTAATGTGATAATAAAATAATACTACATTTTGTGTAATCTCTGATCATTGCTAAAGGACTTGAATGCATCTCACTTCCACATCAGTTCTCAATTTACTGATTACATTGATTTACTTTCAATTATAAGATTTTTAGAAAGGATTCTTTTTTTGGCTTTGTATGGATAGTCTTGAACGAGTGGAATTGTGGAAATTATTTATGATTAAGTAGTATCCTTTAGATATTTGTGAAATAAAAAGCTTTTCACTAAAGTAAAACTAAGTATATCACTCAATTCTATTTGTTCATATGACATCACGGATTGATAAGACGATGAAGAGTTTACTTATATACATATATATTTCAATGACTGGAATCATTTAGTTCTTATAGAGGCAGAAATTTTAAATTCATTCATGTACCATGCTAATTATTTCTTGGTAACAACAGGCCATTATTGCAAACGATAAAACCGTTTTATTAGATTGATTGTTCCTTCCGTAAGAGTATTAACAATATTTTTGACTTATAAAAAATACTATTCTGTGCAGAGGTGGTGATCCAGGAAGGTAAATATTTGAGCAGATCAAGTTCTCCCTTCTCTGAAAAAAGTTATAAATACTTTTAAAATTGTGGACTGCATCGATGAGAAGATGAACTCGCCTCGAACTATCTTAAGGATGAGGAATTGAGGTCTGAAGATTACCTCCACACAGATTACGGATGCATAAATTTCTATTTATTGTGTGATTGTCTACATACAATGTCACAACCATAGGAGATAATATTGTGTTCAGTTGATTCTTCTAGTAGTTTCCGTATTTTGGTAACATTTGTTGCATTGTCTGTCAAGATACTACTAACACTACAACCAAAATTATTTTCACATTACTGGATAGAAGATTGTACAAGTTGTAAAAAGCACTCAGCACTGATATGTCGATCCGAAAAATTTTCCCAGTTGATTTTGTTAAAGTAACACAAAAGACTTTGGTTTTGGGTCTGGTGAAGGATACCCAAGACTCGCCAGTTGTCACAATTGATTTTATATAACTCGGATGGGTCCGAAAAGTCCTCAAAAATTGCTTTGCACATTCCACCCTCCTCATTTTGTGCTCCTTTGTGAGAATGCGAGTTACCCATCTTGCACAATGTTTTGAGGTACCAAGATCTTTGGTGAGGATTTGGTTGACGGTACACAATGAAAGTTCATAGTCCAAGGAAAGCTTCCTGACAATGTCACGATGATACAACTCCACAGCTAGACGGACTGACTCAATCATTTCCGGTATCCTTTTCTTTTTTTCAGATCCACTACGGATATTTGATGGGTACTTTCCTCCTCGAATTTTGGTAGTAATTCGATAAAATTGGTTATCTGAGATGGCAAAGCATTTGGATCTCGGAAAACATTTTATTTTCACGAACGAGGTCGTAAACAAAATCATGAACTCTAGTCATTGTTATTATTTTGGAGGGGGTAAGCTAACAAGGCATTTTCATTGTCCTTTTTTGCAATTATTGCTGCCTCTGATCCAGTTTATCCATATCAAAAAGATGAACTGGTATGATGAATTTTTCATCGTTTTTTTAAATTTTTACAATATCTTTAAAAATAAAGGAGCTGTTAAAACATTCGCATATTCAACCGTATAGCCCTGGTATTTTAGTCTTCCTCTATCGTTGATTATAGCAAGGTGAGAAAACATTCGCAATGTTTAACTTATTGGAATAATTGATAAGAAGAAAAAAAATCCTGTATTTTCGTTATCATTTCTTTTAGTTCGACATTATAGTCTTCTCCCCAGGAATAGTCAGTACTTTTATATAAAAAATTATTTTAGATTTCTGGAAATTTACAATTACCTACAGGGTGTCCACGATAAATTGGAACTACTTTAAACTTCATCCAGATCCATAATGTGGATATTCGGGGTCAAATCATACTAATATAAAAGGTTGCACGAACAATACACTATAACTTCCACCACAATTGTTTTGACAACAAACAATAGTCATAATGGAACAAGCAAGGAGAGACGCCATCCTCGAATTGGCTCGCGCAGGACACACTCCAACTGCTATCTACAAGCTTCTTAACTACCCCAAGACCACGGTGTACCGGATCTTCAATGCCTGCAAGTTTGAGGGGAAGGTCTCCCACAAGGCCCACAACATGAGAAGTGACCGAATCCGCACTCCCCGTTTCCTTGAAGGCCTCCGGAAGCCCATCAAGGCTTCGCCGGGGACTTCCTTGTCCAGGTTAGCCAAGAACTGTGGTTTGAGCAAGCAGCTGGTCTCCAAGGCTGTGAATGAGGACCTTGGGTACAGGTCATACCGAATGGTCAAACAACACATCCTCACGGCATCCATGAAGGCCACCAGGCTCACCAACAGTAAGCATCTCCTCAATGACCTGAAGAGCCATGGAGGAAGAATCATATTCTTCTCCAACGAGAAGAACTGGACTGTCGACAGAAGCTACAACGTCCAGAATGACAGGTGGCTTGCCAAGGATAGAAAAGTTGTCCCTGCGGTCTTCACCACAAAGTTCCCGGCCTCCGTGATGACCCTGGGTGTCATCTGCAGCACCGGTGAGGTGATGCCTCCTTTCTTCTTCAATCCCAAGGAAAGGGTTAACACGAATAGGTACTGCGAAGTCATGGAGGAGTTCGTCATCCCCTGGATGAAGGATACGGCCGCTGGGAGGGAGTTCATATTCCAACAAGACTCAGTGCCCGCACACATCGCCATGAGGACCACTAACCTCTTCAACTCCCACGACATCACTTTTTGGGATCATAACACCTGGCCCTCCAACTCACCCGACCTCAATCCGTGTGATTACTACTGGTAGGGGAAGTTGGAGAGGGAGGTGTGCAAGGTCAGCCAGAAGAGCATTGCGGCCCTTAAGGGCTCCATTACAAAGGGGTGGAATGCTGTCGATTCCGCGGAAATCATCAGGGCATGCAAATCTTTTAGGGGCAGGATGGAGAAGATGGTGGCTGCTGAGGGAGGACATGTTGAATAAATTAATTTTTTAATATCATGTCTCACTTTTTCATATTAACAAATACACTCCAAATTCCATTTTTATCAAGCAGGTTGAATTTTTAGATAGTTCCAATTTATCGTGGACACCCTGTATTATCCAGGTTACGGCGTGTCTTTAGCAACCCCTTAATAAAAGTGGACGAGAACTCTCTCTACTCCTCAGTGGATCTTTCAGTCGATTATTCTGATATTTTATAGAACTCCATAGTTCAAATATGAAGAAGTATACGATAATTCTGTATAATATTTGGAGGAATTGATGTATTCTTGAGCAATGCGGCAATTATTCACGTGGTCCCTTTGCATTATCATAAATTTTGAATGATTTTGATACCTGACATTATTTTACAGGTTCTAAATTATTTAAAATTTCCAATGAATCAATTGTTCAGCTCATCGATATATTCATTGAAGGACTTCTGGCGTTACCCCGACACCTTTAAATATTTTTTAAGTAAGACAAGGACTATTTTAATTTTCTTCTTCCATTGTCACTGAAGGATCTTGAACATAGAACTGCACAACATTTTTCCAAAGCAATTAAATTTCGATCCTGCATGGGAATTATCAACGAATATACCACAAATTCTGAAATATTTTTTACCCTTCATTATTACTTATTATAAACATTAAAAATAAAGGTATAATTATTTACTTTAATAGATAAAAATTAAATAACTTAAAAAATATTTCACTTTAAGTATACACATGTTAGAGTAGATTCGTCTCAACTTTCCGTCTACAAAACTATTTACATAATCTTGATTTAATCTGGGATTCAATATATAATTAAGATGAACATTTTTCAACTATATCAATATCCATCGATTTGATTGACATTAGTGCTCCTTTTTGTTCAGGAAGATAAATCTTAAATTATCCATCACTTGACTTATTTATAATTTTCATAGAATGAATAAGACCTTGTATTTTGTCACACACGTATCGCTGCTCTTCCAAATGTATTCCAAACACACAGGACATTTTCTTTTTATTATGACCATAATTAATTATTGGAAATTTTATCTTTATAAAATATTAGAATTAGCTCTGCTTAATATATATGAAGCAAATGTAAAATTATGTAAATTTGAGAGCCTGTAAGAGGATTGATCTTTTTGGTCTTCTTATTGGAGTGTTGATTAAGTTTAGGGAGTTATGTTTCTTTGCATTATCCTTCTTGCTTTTGTTAATATTGTATCTTTAAAACTGTCTCTTAGATTATATTGAAATAGTTTATCTGACGTTATTTGTTTGAGTTTTTTGATGTCATTGAAGAGAAGGTGGAATTTTCAATTCCAACTGTTTACCATTGTGAACCTATGAAAACTAATAATTGAGTTGCTATATATATTTTTTTAAATTGAATAAAAATTTTAAAATATATTAGTCGTAATTTGCGTGGCGTTTTAAAGTTTAAAATTAAATATATATATTATATTTAGAGTAATATACGTTTTTTTACCTGAGATGTCCCAGTCACAAGAAATCTTAAAGTTAATGCAAGCTTCACAGTGGCTAAAATCGACCGTCTTTGAGGGCTTACAAAAATTTTCGATGCCAATCTTGGAGAAACCTAATACTGAAAGTATTTACATTGTAATGGTACATCCATCCTGCTCCTTTGCATAATGGTTTTTGAGTCAAAATCTGTAGATCTTGATCTATAACAGTGGTTCTTAATCTTTTTCTTTGTTTGCACCTCATTCAATTCACCAGCCAGTTCTCGCACCCCCCTTCCAGAATTAATGAAAAACAATATTGATATTATAATCTGTAAGCAACAAAACCATCATGTATTTAATTCTTTATTTACATAGCTGACATTATGTGTTGTCAATTATTATGGCTGAGCGCCAAACTCAGTGCCTTTGTTGCTTTTTATTTACGATGGCATTAAATCTTGGTATCTTGGTTGTTGAGGATCCAACCGCTTTCTGCTCTTGTTTTTGATGTGAAGCAGAAGGGAAACTCCAGTCTCGCAGAGGTAAATATTTACAAAGCCACGAGCACAGTGAGAGCCTTCTTTGACATTGCAGGATACGTTTCCAACTGAGAAACCCAGAATTGCTCCAAAAGACCATCGGCAAACTCCATTTTGATTCCACGATTTTTTTCTCAGTTCAATGAGATTTTCTTTGATGTAGGTATCATCTTCAAAATCTTTCATATTCTGCTTAAAAGAGTGGCGAATCCAGTTGTCACAGAGTTGTAACTCTCCACACGGGAAGTAGTCATCAAATGAGGTGCAGAGTATCTGCAAATGTTCAACAATTTTTGAAACAAAATCTGGATATAGGGAAGCCTCTTCTGTGACTGTTTCTTCAAGGGAAGGAAAATTTGCCAAGTTACCTTTCTTTACACGCCTAATCCACAAAACAGTTTTGTCTTTGAATACAGCCAACATCTCACTTGCAACAAAATGTTCATCCCTCTTCCTTATAGTGAGCAATTGAGCTCATTGAGTGGTGTGAACACATCAGCCAAATAGGCAAGCATTTGAACAAATTCAGGATCATCAAAGTATCCACTCAGTTCTTGTCCCATTCCGTGGAGAAACTGCTAAATTTCTTTTCGCAATACAAACACACGAGTTGGCACACGCCCACGTGACAGCCACCTCACTTCTGTATGGTACAACAGCACCATTGTGTTCCTGACTCACTTCCTCAGAAATGAATGAAACAGTCGATGATTCAGAGCAGGACCGGAACATATTCACAAAAATCTCCAAAGTCTTTTTCAGGTCTGGGGGGCAATATTTTTGCTGCAAGAGCGTGATGATGAAGAAAACAGTGGGTAATCTTCAGGTTAGGAATTTCTTTTCTCATCAATAAACCCTGAACGATCGTCCAGCATGGCTGGTGCACCATCAGTACATATTGCACTAATCCTGCCAAGATGAAGTTGGTATCTTGTGAAGAATTCTTTTATCATACTGAAAACATCTATGGCTTTCGATGTTACCTTCAGTGAGTGACAGAAGAGAAAACATTCTTCCACTTTGTTGTTCTTCACATACCGCGCTAATACCAATAGCTGACAACAATTGACACATCTTTTGACCCATCCACTTGTAGTTTAATCTTTACTAGATTGGCCTTGAAGTCATCAACAACTTACTCCAAGACTCATGTCAACGATTTGGTTACGGACTACATCATTTGATAAAGACTTGTTGTAGTTTCCTCCTAGCTTCCCCACCGAAAACAGTCTTTGCCATTTCAAGGCAGACGGCTTGACCAATTCCTTGTCAATTGAAGCCTAGCACTTTCGACTCGTAATGTTACAATATCATTCCTTGCATCCTTGCCACCATGTCTGTTCTTAAAATGTTCATCGAGCTTTGATGGCTTCAAATTTGCTTTAGAGAACATGGTGCTGCATCGGATATACTATGGACGTTGTGTACCATCCTTCTCAGTAACACAAGTGAAGCCATACTGAACATAGCCATCATTCCACATTCGTTGTTTTGGGCATACTGATGATAAACCTAAAAAAAAGAGTTTTGTTGTTATTTTTTGTTTTTTATGCACAAGAGGGAGACAAAAGGCAAAGCTGCCTGTAATGAGTGTCTCCTCAACTTCAAAAAGTAACAGAGCAAAATTGAAGTTACAATAAAAGTGTATGTAATGACTATATTACTTTATACAATTTCATCTGTTTTGTTTTATATTTAAATACTGGCGTATACTTACAAAACAAAAGTATAATGTGCATGTCTGTGATACATGTCTATACATTACATTGTAAACTTTTACATGTTTGATTTTTACAAAAAAAAAATTGTTAAACTATGAACACAGTGAGCTAATTAATTATTATAGCATGGCATTCAAATGATGAGAAAAGCGTATTACTACTAAATATACTTCACGAGGCAGTACACATACATACCTTCTTAGTTCTACCTCGGCAGATGACTGAAGAAAAACTAACAGTGTGAAGCCGAAGCAGGCTGATGCAGTCACTGAGATGTACATTCACTCACAGACCGAACACATCACCGCGCGTGCGTATTCGTACTCTTATGAAACAACAAATCGACTTGGTTATGGCTATTTGTTATGACTCTGGTGGGAATATCTACAGCGACATGCGCATGCACAGAACGCAGTGGAAGCTCACACGCTACACAATGACTTCTTGATTTCAACAATTTTTCACTTTTTTTGGTTACATGACCATTATCCCAAAAAATAGTAAATTTCCCAGAGGGAATCCTTGCACTCCCAGTAAAGAACCACTTATCTAGAAGAACCTGCCTCTGAAGAAATTTCATATAAATTTAAATTATATGAAGATAATTCAAGGGATTGAATTATCTTCATTTGAAGTAAATTCCATGTATCCAGGAAAGGAAGGAGAAGGATTGTTTTCGGCATCGAAATCCCCGTTCGATGGATCTAAATCACAAGAATTGGTGTTTAAATCCCATAAATACAAAGAAAAATACCTTTTTAATTATAATTAAGGATTCAATAAATTAGAATCCATCACCAAATATTAAGAATAAGATGGACTTGAATCTTGAGAAAATTTCACTATATGAATGAAATATATATTGTCAGTGTGTGGGCGATATTTTGTGGGGTTATGGAGGATGTATGAACGATGTGTGTGGAGAACGGCTTTTCATTATCTCGGTAAATGGTTCCTCGGAATCGTTAAAATACAAACCCGTCTTGGACGGAATGGTATAAGTATTGGACTAGAGTAATGAAAAATCAGATTCAATAAAAGCCTTATAAGTGTCTCATATTTTGAAACATTCTGCACCTTTTGCAGGAGAATTTATCTTATTTATTTATTGTCTTTTCAAAAATAGTCGAAGGAATCCATAAGATGAAAAAATAATACAACGAAAAACTTAAAAATATTATAATTTATTATTTATTTGTCTGTTCAATACTTAAAAAAATTTGTTATTATTTTATTGCATTTTCACAATTTTCTTAAATAAAATCTCTTGCATTAATAAACTCTTATAGGAAAAATTTATTTATTATCTATAATTAATTAATTTTTTGTGGAGATCTTTATTAGCGGAATATTATAATATGGTGACTAGCAATTTAGTTATTTAGAAGATGATCCCCGACATAATAAGTTTTATAATTACAACGACAATGAGTTAACTTCCTAGTTCCTACCTATATACTTTAAACACGTCACGCGTTTTGTCATGGAGTTTAATTCCTGTTATAGGGATTTAAAGTTCATTTTTACATTTTTAATAACTTAAAAAGTACACATGCTTCGTCATCTTCATATCACCAATATATGGGTCTTAAATCTAAAGCAAAGTCGCTTTTCTTTATATTTTTCTTCTGCAATACTATAAGGGCGGGGCGTTTCTTGTAATAAGAAGCATACTCTCAAATTAAACGGACCATTTGTAATCATTTGTCACTAAACCGTTCACAATAGAGGAAATGCAAAAGTTTAATAATAATATACCAAAGAAAAGCAATATAGCCGAACCAAAGGTAAATATAATAATAAAAGGTTGTATCATCATGCAATCGGGCCCGTTAGAATTATCAATGCGATGTATCGTACGGACTGCGTGTCAGGGTAGGTAGATTTTGACAAAACACCCAACCACTCATAGTTGATGACGTCACTATTGCTAGAATTTTCAATTGAATCTATTGTACGAACTGTTGGGAAAGAAAAACAGATTTCGACAAAATTCGTAACCCCTCATTTACTATGACATCAATATTAAAAGTGTGGAGGAAGTCAAACATCAGTCGTACATGCGTTATGGTATTATCTTGTATCTCTATTAATCTTGAGCAGAACCAATTAAAAATGGAAATAACTTCAACCTGAAATGGGAGACCGCCACGTTCAACAAGTAGTATAAGAACCCGTCCCACGATGGGAAAACTAGGCTCCAAAGAACAAAAATAAAAAACCTGGAGTCAAAAAGCCTAAATCTATGAAAAATAATAATATGAAAGTGCAACTCTAACTGGAATCTAACTGAAAATCAAGGGCCTCAAATTAAGAAACAAGAGAGGGAGGGTTATTATAACGGAAAGGCCTCAAAATTCCAAGCAAGAGTCTGCTGAGCTACAAAGGTTCTATAGTCGAAGCCTAAACGTTTATTTCTTTATGTATCCATGGAGACCACAGAAATCACAATTGTAAGAAAAAATGGTGAAAATATCTCCCTTGTTCAGTGGAACAATGCAATAAAAATACTGGACATAGACTATATACGACTCCTATCCACCACAGACCCCTCCATAATACAACAATACCCCTCTCTTACCAGTCTCGTGGGGAGAGATGGAGAAAATGAGAGAGCAAAAAATAAAAAAAACAAGAAAAGGCTTACTGGCTTCATCAGAGGGGTCACAAGGAACATTGGTGATGATATACTTGCTAAATAGTTGCATATCATTGTAACTCCCTTCGTCTTGGAGCCAAGGTAGAACTGACCAAATTCGAAATAACACAGTTATGGAAGGTCCTACACCTTGATGGGGATCATGCAGCATTTGAAAATTTGAAAGCTTTTGATTTCACCCTTAAAGTGGCTTTCTCAGGATATGTGCACTTTCAGCACCCTCGGAAAGCGCCCGTAAATCAAGAAAGTGAGTAAACTATGGAAAAGGTGATAGATCAAGATCAAAATTGTGACCCCTTAGCTGCTCTTATATCAACACTCGGCACTGCAAAGCAGCTAAAGCTGAATTAAAACTCAGAAGATCTCCAATATCCTTAATAAAAGCTCAACCAAAAGCCTCACTCTAAGTAGGTATACTATCTATTTCAATAATGGGTCAAAACAAAGAGTATGTTTTCGCATGGTTTGTTCAAGAATTATCTGGCAAATATGTTTGCAGAAAATGCTTAAAAATAGACGATTCTATAATGTATATTTGTGCAGTATATTACAATCAATTGTTATTAGTTGTTGAGAACGAAACACTTTCACGTCTCATTGAACATAGTGAACACCTACAAAAACCTCTTCTTATGGCCATTTATTCTAATACTCATAATTATCTTTGGGCAGTAAATACATTGATACTTGAGGAGAAATTCTTGAAAACCTAATAGATGAACTTTATTATATAGTATTAAATGAAGAAACTGAGCGTACTTTTGTACTTTTAAAAAGTTTGAGATTAAAAGATGACATATAGATCTGCAACCATGAATGAAGAATCATCAATACATAGTAGTCAACTTTGGAAAGTACAAGCCAATTGCTGAAAAGTCAAGAAACTTCAAAAAAGTTAACTGGGAAATATTCAGACGTCACATAGAAAATGTTTCACTACCTGAAATACTTCCCAATGCAGGTGTGATAGATCAATGTGAGGAATCAATAAATTATGTTATAATCAAGGGACTTGCCATTGCTTACTCATTAAGAAAAGCAACAAAAGCCAAATCAGTACCATCGTGGACAAAACATATTGCCAGCTTGAGATACAAACTCAACCAACTCGAGCCTAAGTGTAATTATAGCCCACGCAGGGAAGAGTACTAAAAAACAGAAAACGAATATCACACAACACACAGAAAAGAGAAGAAAGATTCATGAAGACATTTCTGCATTAAAGCTGAAAGTGCTAAAGATATTGAAAAACTGATCCTAGTTCAGAAACCAATAGAAGACTCAATTGGTCGCCTCAAAATATCAAATGGATACGCACAATCACTGCTCAATCCTTGCAAATAACTTGCCGCAACCAGGTAAAGACGACTTCAGCTCAGCAAAATCATTTGGACCATTCAACCTGTCAAAGGATTCAAAAGAATTTTACAGGGGAATTTAGAAGAAGTTATCCCAAGTAACAGATTTAATCGAAAAATCCCTACATCCGAAACAATGCTCACTAGTAGTGAGTTTTTTTTTTATTACATTCAATTTCACTCAGTAAAGAACAATGACAATGCTGAGAATACAAGAAAAAATCAAATCTTGGTATAGGGACCTTCTCAACTCACAAACAGTACCGGCTAAATGAAAAATTGAAAAAATCTACGTCAATCCTTAACTGTGAGTTTGATCTCCAATAGCCTGGAATATAATTATGGATACCCTCTTGACCGAGTTTAAAGAAGGTGCAATACAAGTTGTAGGTTATGCAGATGATATCCTTATATTAATAAGTGGTAAAACTCCTAGTACCCTTGTCAATGAGATGCAAGATGCTATAAATTTGGTTCTGGAATGTGGGAAAACAAATGGTCTCACCATTAATCCATCAAAATATAGTGCTATAGTATCCTCAAAAGCAAATAAATTAAGATCTAAATACTATTTACAATTATATATGGATGGAACTCACTTGGATCGAACACCTGAAAGAAAAAGCTGCAAAATGTTCCCTTATATGGAATATGGCATAGCAGTCAAAGGGCAAAAGTGGGAGCTAACGTCAGATAAAATTCTCTGGGTATACGAAGCCATGATCAGACCAATCATCACCCATGGGGGCACACCGATATTGCAAAGAAAGGTGGAATAAGAACATTAACTACCATTATGAGAAAATCACTCTTGGGCATGACTCATACCCACTGATCAACACCAACAACAGGAATAGAGGCAATATTGTGCATAACTCCCCTCAACTTCTAGATACAAGCGCAAGCAACGAATTTTAGATGGAGAACAAAGTATTTTGTCCGAGGCACTTGGGATGGTGTCGGTGATCTTCCAAGGCGTCGTGAGGATTGTTTCCTTTGCGATAAAATACTTGATCAAGTTTAATTGAATAAAGTAAGTGACTATATATCATATATTGATCGACAACCGTTAAGTTGAATACCCTGATACAATTATATATACAGACGGATCCAGGGATGAGAAGGCAACACATGTGTGGGATGGGCTATCACTTGAGGTGACATGTCAATTCATCAATCATTAATTAGTGGCAGATCTTCATAAACGAGACAAACCATCAAAAAACATAGTAATTCGATCAGATTCTTAATTTGTAAATGCTACTATTCTAAATCTGTTTACAAAAAGTGATACAGTGAAGAAGTGCAAAGAAATATTAAACATCGGAGATGGAAAATAAACAAATATTTCGATTGGTGCGTAGACCATAAGGATATTTCGGGAGACGAATTTGTAGACTATCTTGCAAAGAGTCGAACTGAAGTTCAAAATCGTTTGTGCGTTGAATCCCTTCCTAGCTACATAAAGAAGTTGAGGGTGACTTATTCTTCGAAGTATGATACAAAAGATATAGGGAAGATTAAAGAATGAAATATACACATCACATGTTGAAGAAACCAAAATGAAGACTGTACAACTTTCGCACCAAAACATGAACTTACTTGTTCAAGCCTACACAGGTAATATGTCATTTTTGCATGGAAGAACCACAAAGTGCAGAACACCTTATTAACAGATCTTCATCGCTCTCATATGAGAGATACCAAGCCATGCAAGGAGAGCATGAAGATCTTTGTATTCTTTAATTTATGAAATGTATAAAAATGAAACAAATTATTGGTAATAACAATGTTTGTTGGTCATAGTTTTTTCTGATCGGCGATCAATCGCTATATGTGATATTATATTGCTGATTGCAATATCGAAATAAGTCCTGATCTTTATATCACTATATAGCAACAAAAATTTAAAAAAAAATTGTGATGATCAATTTGTAGAAATTTATAATAGTATTGTGGTTCTCGAGAATACTTTCTCATGGATTTGGTCTCGTCTCGGTCTCGACACCTAAAATTATTGTTCTTAGTATTGAGTCTAATATGTTCGGCTTTGGTCTCGAACTAAAATACTGGTCTTGGCCTCAGTTTTGATTTTCGTCTCGAACTTTATAACCTCGAGCTTGACTTGGTATTTAATGTTATCCTACTAGTTAACCAAACAATGTATGTGATACTGTGGAGGATTCCCCTTCAAGGTCTCCAACTATTATAGAGTCTAATGAAAATCAGCTTCTAAGTCAACAATAACTGATCCCTTTAATGACACGTAACGCTCCCAAACTCAGAATCCAAGTCAAAAACGCTCAACGTTACTGATTCCTTAGAAGGCACGGAGATAGCTCAAAAAAGAAATAATCAGACCATAAATAAAGTGTTGATGACACCGTCAAGGCCAAGAATTGTCAATACATCTACAAGGAGTAACTTTTTATCTGCAAGGAGAAAGAAAACTTTGAAAAAATAAACTTAATAAAAAAAAACCACAACATTCTTCTTTTAGTTCAATATGAAACTGTAATGTCTAGCTTATATGTAAACTTGATTGCTTCTTGGAAAAGGGCGTCTTCAATCTTCAATTAATTGAAATATACTAGCTTTACTGTCATTGTTGACTTACTGGATACAAGGCTCAGGGATTTAATAAAAAAAAAATCATTTTTTTCCTCAGTCTCATTCTTTTTTGAGTAAGTTGTTATATCCAAAGCATCCCATCCATCTGTAGGAGTTTTACTTTCAGTGAAAAAATATTTTTCTCCTGTATTCACGAAATTTTAAAAATAAACACGACCTAGAGGGAGTTATTTCCAAGTATTAGCTTGAAGACTCCTGTCTTTTTGATAAAAGAAATATGACGTATTACAATAAAAATATTCAGGCAAACTAATGGGAAGCAGACTAGATTATATTCTTGTCTCATCAAACTTAGTAAAGTTCCTCACAGAATTCAGACTTATTCTACCTTACATCCCCGATCACTCACCAATTATGACAACCTTTTATCTCTCTCAGCTAAAACTTAAAACATATTGGGAATTAAATGTATCACCCCTCAATGATAGTTCTACTCGTAATGAAATAGAAAATGTTATTGACGAATGCAAGTACTTGCTTGACAATAAAATACTTTCCTTGAGCTCGGCCCTCCGACGTGTAGAAAAAAGGTAAAGGAACATTCAAGTGTTCTGGATGTAGGGAAACAATTAACAACAAAAGAATTGGCCACATTCTAGAAGAATATTAATGCATTAAAATACAATTCACTTCACTTAAGAAGAACATGGTGGCGTTAATTGGGAAAAAACAATGAGAATCTCAGATAAAGTATGAGCTAATAGTAAAAAATGATAAGTATGCATTAGCCAATAAATTCATTGTTAAATTCCATATGTTGGCGAAGAGAATGATAATAAACAAAGTATCCAAAAGAATGCCTCTGATGATTCGATTTCGACTTAATATAATAACATGCTGGTACTAAAATGTTGATTTATTTGACATTTCATTTTTTTTTTTTTGCCTTCCAGCCCACCTCCTGCAGACACCCCTGTCGATACTTATTTATATGATTCCCATGGTTTACTTCTTGTAGGGCAGTAAGAAAGGCAGGTCTCTGCCAATTCATACAATAGCATTGACTCTTTGAAGGTAATCAAGTACTGTAACAAGGTCCACCCCGAGGACGTGGTCAAGGCCTGTAAATCCTTTAGGCTTCGCATTGTTCTAATTATTGGCATAATGGCAAATTTATTCAATATATATATATAATTTTTTTGCATTATTAGAACTTGTAAATAAAATTACAAACCTGTACTTGCTTTCCTGCTGAATTTAATTCAAGTACATATTATACGTTAAATTTTGATATAAACTGTTTTTTAAGTGTGTCTATTAGGTATATCTAGAAATTGAACAGTTGTCTTGTTTTTACACAAATGTGTTATCCTTTTAGAAAAAAACTTTGCTCAGGATGTATTTAAAGGTAGTCCGGATTTACCTGA
This sequence comes from Lepeophtheirus salmonis, assembly GCF_016086655.4. NCBI lineage: Eukaryota > Metazoa > Arthropoda > Copepoda > Siphonostomatoida > Caligidae > Lepeophtheirus > Lepeophtheirus salmonis. Next base: position 119 of record NW_027293873.1, on the reverse strand, counting down.
ACGACACTGTATAAATAGTACACTATTTCTTCTTTATTAATTATTCCATCACTATTTTCCTGTTTTCTTCTTCTCCTAGCTAATTTATAATCTGAACGAGATACAATAGCAAAGTTCGA